>NC_092644.1:63816599-63853831 GCF_039555335.1 Amphiura filiformis
CAAACTCCAAACTCAGTGTTTTATTCTGAGAACCACACCAGGTTGATTTAATGTAAAAAAAAATGGGGGTGGGGTGGGGAGGGGGTTGTAAGGTTGATGGTTAAAAGAAGTTGATGATTAGCATGGTATACAGATAATATAATAACATTATCACTTATGAATAGCTTTATTTTGATACCAAATTTCATTTGTAGTTCCCATCAGCATTGACAAAATCATCAATATGAACATGTCGTTCAATGAGGATTTTTGCATGTATAGTGGTGTGCAACAAGAAAAACAAATCAAATAAGAATGGCGACATCCTATCTATTGCGAAGTGGCGGTTTTATGAAATAATAAGAGTTGAAACTTGAAAGTGAACAGTGTCATGTGCTTGAAAGGCTAGGTCTATATATTTAACTATAAGGCCTGATTCAATTCCATGTTTTCGTCGAAGTCAAGTTATAATGGATTTATAGTGAATTCAATTTTGATGAAGTGAGTACACAAAAATTTGTTTAAGCTTACTTACACAGTACACATATACATGCATGCATGTTGAACCACACTCAGTTTCAGAGAAGAACGGCAGTCCCTTACTCAGATTGACGCAAGCGCCCTGTTAATGAGCGACATTTTGACGCTTAATCGGCCAATCAGATTACCGCGTATGTTGTTATGATTGTCAGACGATTGAATCACCGATCAGAAACACACGTCCGTGTTTACGCTGTGCACGCTCTCAAAATGTAAACAAGTGCCGTTCTTCTTTGACCGAAACTGCATGTAGCTGAGCGCATGCATGCCATATGGCCATATCTGTAATCGCCATAGGGTAGCAACAACATATACAAGATTAAGCCTTTTAAAATGAAATTTTATGCATACCAAATTTTATCGGCTAAATACGCAGTTATGCCGTTTGAAATGACGCGTCAATTATTTGTAATTTGTGACGCATCGTGAGATGGCGAACACATCCAACAAACCATTGATTAGCAAAAAGCCTGCATTTAAAAAAAAAAAATATAATTTAACTTTTCCCTGATGTTCATTTAATTTTTGTGCATTAGCATTCTATTCAGTAGGCAAATTTCCCAATACTACAATGTACTACAGTACACACATAACCTATGATTCTGCATGGCCATAGATGCTTGTTATGTAACACCTTTTGTAATTTACACCCTTAATCCAAGGTTATGAATATAAAATGAGGGCTAGCTGTTTACATTGTCTGTTTGCATTGCAATGGACCTGTGATTTTGCACAATGGATCTTGTTATTGCATGCTAAAAATATCCCATGTTGTCTAAATGGAAGAATGTTTTATAAATGGGGGGGTGCCCTAAAATTACACCCACAATCATACCCCTAATCTAACCATCGCAATAACCCTAAATCCTATATGTACTTCTAACGTATAGCCGTCCCTAATTCTAAACCCACCTAATTTTGAAGTCGACGCCCGACGTTGCGAAATGACAACCGCGTACGTCTAGAATAGCGTCGAAAGCGAGACGACCGAGACGCGTCCAGCAAAAATCACGAAACGCGTATAACTCCCATCGTTCCGCTTCAGCGCCGCCGTGCGCGCGTCGGTACACGACGACGTTGTCGTCGTCGATAAACTCTAACTCTATGTCCGAACCCCAACACAAATATTATACAGCACCCATGCATAGCATGTGTGCACTGATGCTGGTATAATATTATACAGCATCCATGGTATAATATTATACGCAATACAGCATATACTTAGATGCAGTGCACTGATCCATGGTATAATATTATACAGCACCCATGCATATAGCATGTGTGCACTGATTCCTATTTTTTTTTTTTTTTTTTTTAACTTTTAACTTAAAAAATGAACTTTCTCTGGTCCGCTTTGAGAAAAAATCATGTTCATGCAGTGCACTGATGCTGGTATAATATTATACCAGCATCCATGGTATAATATTATACCAGCACCCATGCATAGCATGTGTGCACTGGTATAATATTATACAGCATCCATGGTATAATATTATACCAGCAATACAGCATATGATGCAGTGCACTGATCCATGGTATAATATTATACCAGCATCCATGGTATAATATTATACCAGCAATACAGCATATACTTACAAGAGGATTTTTTTTCGAAATGGACCATGAAAAGTCCATATTGTTTCATAAAAAAAAAAAAAATCTAGAAATTTGCAATTTATTTTGATGCTTAATTGAATGAGAAATTGTGTTGTTTAAAAAGTACAGACTTGTAATCAGGCTAAAAAGTTAGCCCATTGAGAAATGCATACTTGTTGTGAGTATGTGGTGAGTAGACTTGAACAAATCTTGATTTTACACACCACCAAATCGGGTTTGAATCAAACTCCAAACTCAGTGTTTTATTCTGAGAACCACACCAGGTTGATTTAATGTAAAAAAAATGGGGGTGGGGTGGGGAGGGGTTGTAAGGTTGATGGTTAAAAGAAGTTGATGATTAGCATGGTATACAGATAATATAATAACATTATCACTTATGAATAGCTTTATTTTGATACCAAATTTCATTTGTAGTTCCCATCAGCATTGACAAAATCATCAATATGAACATGTCGTTCAATGAGGATTTTTGCATGTATAGTGGTGTGCAACAAGAAAAACAAATCAAATAAGAATGGCGACATCCTATCTATTGCGAAGTGGCGGTTTTATGAAATAATAAGAGTTGAAACTTGAAAGTGAACAGTGTCATGTGCTTGAAAGGCTAGGTCTATATATTTAACTATAAGGCCTGATTCAATTCCATGTTTTCGTCGAAGTCAAGTTATAATGGATTTATAGTGAATTCAATTTTGATGAAGTGAGTACACAAAAATTTGTTTAAGCTTACTTACACAGTACACATATACATGCATGCATGTTGAACCACACTCAGTTTCAGAGAAGAACGGCAGTCCTTACTCAGATTGACGCAAGCGCCCTGTTAATGAGCGACATTTTGACGCTTAATCGGCCAATCAGATTACCGCGTATGTTGTTATGATTGTCAGACGATTGAATCACCGATCAGAAACACACGTCCGTGTTTACGCTGTGCACGCTCTCAAAATGTAAACAAGTGCCGTTCTTCTTTGACCGAAACTGCATGTAGCTGAGCGCATGCATGCCATATGGCCATATCTGTAATCGCCATAGGGTAGCAACAACATATACAAGATTAAGCATTTTTAAAATGAAATTTTATGCATACCAAATTTTATCGGCTAAATACGCAGTTATGCCGTTTGAAATGACGCGTCAATTATTTGTAATTTGTGACGCATCGTGAGATGGCGAACACATCCAACAAACCATTGATTAGCAAAAAGCCTGCATTTAATTAAAAAAAATATAATTTAACTTTTCCCTGATGTTCATTTAATTTTTGTGCATTAGCATTCTATTCAGTAGGCAAATTTCCCAATACTACAATGTACTACAGTACACACATAACCTATGATTCTGCATGGCCATAGATGCTTGTTATGTAACACCTTTTGTAATTTACACCCTTAATCCAAGGTTATGAATATAAAATGAGGGCTAGCTGTTTACATTGTCTGTTTGCATTGCAATGGACCTGTGATTTTGCACAATGGATCTTGTTATTGCATGCTAAAAATATCCCATGTTGTCTAAATGGAAGAATGTTTTATAAATGGGGGGGTGCCCTAAAATTACACCCACAATCATACCCCTAATCTAACCATCGCAATAACCCTAAATCCTATATGTACTTCAAACGTATAGCCGTCCCTAATTCTAAACCCTAACCTAATTTTGAAGTCGACGCCCGACGTTGCGAAATGACAACCGCGTACGTCTAGAATAGCGTCGAAAGCGAGACGACCGAGACGCGTCCAGCAAAAATCACGAAACGCGTATAACTCCCATCGTTCCGCTTCAGCGCCGCCGTGCGCGCGTCGGTACACGACGACGTTGTCGTCGTCGATAAACTCTAACTCTATGTCCGAACCCCAACACAAATATTATACAGCACCCATGCATAGCATGTGTGCACTGATGCTGGTATAATATTATACAGCATCCATGGTATAATATTATACGCAATACAGCATATACTTAGATGCAGTGCACTGATCCATGGTATAATATTATACAGCACCCATGCATATAGCATGTGTGCACTGATTCCTATTTTTTTTTTTTTTTTTTTAACTTTTAACTTAAAAATGAACTTTCTCTGGTCCGCTTTGAGAAAAATCATGTTCATGCAGTGCACTGATGCTGGTATAATATTATACCAGCATCCATGGTATAATATTATACCAGCACCCATGCATAGCATGTGTGCACTGGTATAATATTATACAGCATCCATGGTATAATATTATACCAGCAATACAGCATATGATGCAGTGCACTGATCCATGGTATAATATTATACCAGCATCCATGGTATAATATTATACCAGCAATACAGCATATACTTACAAGAGGATTTTTTTTTTAAATGGACCATGAAAAGTCCATATTGTTTCATAAAAAAAAAAAAAAAAATCTAGAAATTTGCAATTTATTTTGATGCTTAATTGAATGAGAAATTGTGTTGTTTAAAAAGTACAGACTTGTAATCAGGCTAAAAAGTTAGCCCATTGAGAAATGCATACTTGTTGTGAGTATGTGGTGAGTAGACTTGAACAAATCTTGATTTTACACACCACCAAATCGGGTTTGAATCAAACTCCAAACTCAGTGTTTTATTCTGAGAACCACACCAGGTTGATTTAATGTAAAAAAAAATGGGGGTGGGGTGGGGAGGGGGTTGTAAGGTTGATGGTTAAAAGAAGTTGATGATTAGCATGGTATACAGATAATATAATAACATTATCACTTATGAATAGCTTTATTTTGATACCAAATTTCATTTGTAGTTCCCATCAGCATTGACAAAATCATCAATATGAACATGTCGTTCAATGAGGATTTTTGCATGTATAGTGGTGTGCAACAAGAAAAACAAATCAAATAAGAATGGCGACATCCTATCTATTGCGAAGTGGCGGTTTTATGAAATAATAAGAGTTGAAACTTGAAAGTGAACAGTGTCATGTGCTTGAAAGGCTAGGTCTATATATTTAACTATAAGGCCTGATTCAATTCCATGTTTTCGTCGAAGTCAAGTTATAATGGATTTATAGTGAATTCAATTTTGATGAAGTGAGTACACAAAAATTTGTTTAAGCTTACTTACACAGTACACATATACATGCATGCATGTTGAACCACACTCAGTTTCAGAGAAGAACGGCAGTCCCTTACTCAGATTGACGCAAGCGCCCTGTTAATGAGCGACATTTTGACGCTTAATCGGCCAATCAGATTACCGCGTATGTTGTTATGATTGTCAGACGATTGAATCACCGATCAGAAACACACGTCCGTGTTTACGCTGTGCACGCTCTCAAAATGTAAACAAGTGCCGTTCTTCTTTGACCGAAACTGCATGTAGCTGAGCGCATGCATGCCATATGGCCATATCTGTAATCGCCATAGGGTAGCAACAACATATACAAGATTAAGCCTTTTTAAAATGAAATTTTATGCATACCAAATTTTATCGGCTAAATACGCAGTTATGCCGTTTGAAATGACGCGTCAATTATTTGTAATTTGTGACGCATCGTGAGATGGCGAACACATCCAACAAACCATTGATTAGCAAAAAGCCTGCATTTAATTTAAAAAAATATAATTTAACTTTTCCCTGATGTTCATTTAATTTTTGTGCATTAGCATTCTATTCAGTAGGCAAATTTCCCAATACTACAATGTACTACAGTACACACATAACCTATGATTCTGCATGGCCATAGATGCTTGTTATGTAACACCTTTTGTAATTTACACCCTTAATCCAAGGTTATGAATATAAAATGAGGGCTAGCTGTTTACATTGTCTGTTTGCATTGCAATGGACCTGTGATTTTGCACAATGGATCTTGTTATTGCATGCTAAAAATATCCCATGTTGTCTAAATGGAAGAATGTTTTATAAATGGGGGGGTGCCCTAAAATTACACCCACAATCATACCCCTAATCTAACCATCGCAATAACCCTAAATCCTATATGTACTTCTAACGTATAGCCGTCCCCAATTCTAAACCCTAACCTAATTTTGAAGTCGACGCCCGACGTTGCGAAATGACAACCGCGTACGTCTAGAATAGCGTCGAAAGCGAGACGACCGAGACGCGTCCAGCAAAAATCACGAAACGCGTATAACTCCCATCGTTCCGCTTCAGCGCCGCCGTGCGCGCGTCGGTACACGACGACGTTGTCGTCGTCGATAAACTCTAACTCTATGTCCGAACCCCAACACAAATATTATACAGCACCCATAGTCGGGCTCTCATTCACGCGCGGATGGGAAATAGTGTTCACTTTATGTTTGATACGGTTTCTAGACTGAAATTTTGCGTAGAACACGCTCCCGTAGTCCACTTTAATTAAAAATGTGCCCAAAGTGCTTTTTCCGGGGGTGCCTCTACAATGGGGGTCAAAATTACTAAAAATGTATTCTAAGGCCAATGGTGGTGATTTTGGTGTCTAAATATATGTTTATGGACATGAGAAAGTCATTTAGATAATTTACGAAATCCAAAATGGCTTCCTTATGCTCCAAAATTCAAAATGGCGGCCAAAATGGTGAATTTTAGCCAAACTTATTTGAACGGCTTTTTTATGCCAATGGTGGTGATTTGAGTGTCTATGAATATGTCTGGGGACATGAAACAGTTATTTACATAGTTTATCAAAATCCAAAATGGCTGCCTTATACAAAAAAATTCAAAATGGTCGCCAAAATGCCGAAAATTATTCTAACTTATTTGAACGGCGCTCTCGGGCCGATGGTCGTGATTTGAGTGTAGGTATATGTTTGAGAACATAAAACATTCATTTATATTGTTTATAAAAATCCAAAATGGCTGCCCTATGCCTAAAATTTCAAAATGGCGGTCAAAATGTCGAATATTAGTCTATATCATTTGAACGGGATTCTCAGGCCGATGGTGGCGATTTTGGTGTCCAGTTATATGTTTGGGGACATGACAGAGTCATTCAGCTAGTTTACAAAATAAAAAAATTGCCCTATGGTCCAAAATTCAAAATGGAGGCTAAAATAGTGTATTTTAGTAAAAATTACTTGAAAGATATTCTTAGGCTGATGATAGTGATATTGGTGTCTATAGGTATATGTTTGTGACATATAGGCCCCTATAGTGTACATGACCAAGTCATTTAGATTGTTGATTAAATCTAGAATGGCTGCCCTATGCTAAAAAAATCAAGTGGCAGCCAAAATTGCAAATTTTATATTGATGTTATCTAATTATCATATACTAGACACCCCAGCTCCTGGGACTTAATTTTTGTTTTAAATCTAAAGTCACCTTGTCACAATATAATCACTTATAAATGGAACATAGATGCCCAAAATATTCAAAATGGCGTCATTAACCAAATGTTAATACTAACTAACACTATCACATTTGATGTCCATTGATCTATTATGATTTAAAAAGGTAGTCCAAAAATGTATATCCCGTAAAATGTAAACTAGTTCTATCTCTAAACCTGGGCACTTGAAGACCTTCGCGGCCATAATATGAAACATCATATAATAATCATTATAACGCAATAAGTAAAGTGATAAACCCTAGAACTAAATAGGGGGTTGTAAAAAAAAATACGCGTATTTACGTCCAAACGACTTAAGCTAATCGTAGATCCATCCATTGCGCTCATTTTAGTGATATAATGTTTGCACAAGTACTTTACCGGGGTAGGACCGACCATCAAAGATGGCCATGGGGTGGGGGAGGTGAGGCCCATCATGATTTTCATTTCACTCTTGTAAAATTATTCCAAGATATATTGACTTGTTACTTGTTAGTTAGGTTGAAATAGCCATTTCCTTTTATATTTATGAGAAAATTCGGTGAAAATCGCACTTTAGATTTAAAATCGTAGATTTTTTTGGCCGAATCTATTTTGCCTATACTTTTGTAGATAGCTAAAATTTTCCAATGTTACATGGGTGTGCTCACATTATGACGTCATAGCGATATTATGTGGGGAATGTGGACTATTTTGGAATCACTGGAGAGAGTAAACCTATAGCTATACTTTGGTACCAAATATAACGGCATATGACGTTTGTAATTGAAAATTAGGGGGGGGGGGTTGCAACACCCATCCCTTTGTAGTCCGTGTTACAAAATATGGCTCAGTAGTTCTAGGGTTAAACTTACAGACGTTTCCACTTTTGATCTGTTATGAGTGAAATTAATGTGCTAAAAGTGGAAATTATTGTTTATTATCTCTCCTTGCTCAATGGACACTCGCTTTTATCACAAGGATATCAGGTCTTGGTCAATATTATTACCAAACAAGCGAATGTGATGGCTTTCTAACAAATCCAGCTTTCTCAGTTACCTGACTCCAAGGAACAGTCGCTATATACTACTGAGAACTACTGAGCCATATTTTGTACCACGGACTACGAAGGGGGGGGGTGTTGCCCCTAATTTTTAATTGTATTAGGTACCAATGTATAGCTATGGGTCTCGTTTATCCAGTGATACCAAAAGAAGTACAAACATTCCCCACATAATATCGCTTTGACGTCATAATGTGAGCACATCCTTGAATATATGAATGTACAACCCACCCAAGACCGTACTTTGGCCAAATTGAGTTAAGCATGGAAAATTGTTGCTGATACATAGGCCTATCATATATATACAAGTTGAATCCAAATCAACCCTCTACGTGGGTCTATTAGCATGTGAAATCCAAAATAGCCTATACCCGGCATGTATGATACACATTTGTTTTTTAGTTTTTTCCAAATCACTTTCGATGGACTTGGGTGGGTTTTATATTCATGTATTAAATTCTGGTTTCGCAAAATTGATCTTCTTCCAAAAATTCTACTAAAATGCGATTTTCACCGAATTGTCTACTAAATATAAAGGAAAATTACTATTTCAACCTAACTAACAAGTAAAAAGTCAATATATCTTGGAATAATTTTACAAGAGTGAAATGAAACTGTATTTACTGTAGAAACCTATGGTGGGCCTCACCCCCCCCCCCCTCTATGGTCAATCATCTTTGATGGTCGGTCATACCCCAGGTAAGGTGCTGGGGTAAAAATTGTATCACTTAAAAGAGCGTACAGGATGGTACGATTAGTTTAAGTCGTTTAGGCGTAAAGACGCGTGTTTTTTTTATATGGAGGATGAAAAACCTTAGGGGTGTACAACCCCCTACGTAGTTCTAGGGTTAATCACTTTCCTTAATTGCGTTATAATGATTATTATGTTTCATATAATGGCCGATCTTCAAATACCCCGGTTAAAAGATAGAAATCGTTTACCTTTTACGGGATATACGCTCGTACAAGAGTTGGCCACCTTTTTAAATCATAATAGATCAATAGACATCAAATGTGATTATTTGGTTAATGGCGCCATTTTGAATAATTTGGGCATCTATGTGCCAATTACAAGTGATTATATTGTGACACGGCGACCTTAGATTTAAAACAAAAATTAAGTCCCAAGAGCTTGGGTGTCTATATGATAATGATGATGTGAAATCAATATAAAATTTGCAATTTTGACCTCCACTTGAATTTTTAGCATAGGGCAGCCATTTAAGATTCCATCATCTAAATGACTTGGTCATGTACACTATAGGGGCCTATATGTCACAAACATATACCTAGACACCAATATCGCTACCATCAGCCTAAAATTTTTTACTCAAATTCACTATTTTAGCCGCCATTTTGAATTTTGGACCATAGGGCAACTTTTTTGGATTTTGTAAACTAGCTGAATGTCTTTGTCACGTCCCCAAACATATAACTGGACACCAAAATCACCACCATCGGCCTGAGAATGCCGTTCAAATGATATAGACTAATATTCGACATTTTGACCGCCATTTTGAATTTTTGGGCATAGGGCAGCCATTTTGGATTTGTATAAGCAATGTAAATGACTGTTTCATGTCCGCAAACATATACCTACACCCAAATCACGACCATCGGGCCGAGAGCGCCGTTTAAATAAGTTAGAATAATGTTCGGCATTTTGGCGGCCATTTTGATTTTTTTGTGTGTAAGGCAGCCATTTTGGATTTTGAAAACTATGTAAATAACTTTTTCATGTCCACAGACATATTCAAAGACACTCAAATCACCACCATCGGCCTGAAAAAGCTGTTCAAATAAGTTTGGCTAAAATTCACCATTTTGGCCGCCATTTTGATTTTTGGACCATAAAGAAGCCATTTTGGATTTCGTAAACTATCTAAATGACTTTCTCATGTCCATAAACATATATTTAGACACCAAAATCACCACCATTGGCCTTAGAATACATTTTTAGTAATTTTGACCCCCATTGTAGGGGCACCCCCCGGAAAAAAGCACTTTGGGCACATTTTTAATTAAAGTGGACTACGGGAGCGTGTTCTACGCAAAATTTCAGTCTAGTAACCGTATCAAACATAAAGTGAACACTATTTCCCATCCGCGCGTGAATGAGAGCCCGACTACCATGCATAGCATGTGTGCACTGATGCTGGTATAATATTATACAGCATCCATGGTATAATATTATACGCAATACAGCATATACTTAGATGCAGTGCACTGATCCATGGTATAATATTATACAGCACCCATGCATATAGCATGTGTGCACTGATTCCTTTTTTTTTTTTTTAGCTTTTAACTTAAAAAATGAACTTTCTCTGGTCCGCTTTGAGAAAAAATCATGTTCTCACTGTATGGATGATTACGGTCATGTCTTCCATAGGAGCACATAGGGGGTCATATCAATTTGTAAGCGCTCTTTTTTAAAAGTTATAGTCATTGTATTTACAACCGTATGACAAAACAGGCCTAGTCTCAAAACCCATCCGCAAACGATATTGTGAACGTGAACTGGCGCAACGGGAATATTTTTGCGAGTAGGCCTAATCAGCATGATCAGGGTTGTAGCTAGCCCAAGTGCCTGCTAGCTCCTGCTAATTTTATTATTAGTTAGGTGAAAAAGTTCAATCTGGTGACCACTCTCTGGCTAGTAAGGTTTGACGATTGATTCGACTTCTATGGACCAATTAGAAAAAAAATAGCCACCATGTCCCTCGCGAAAATCCCGGGATTTTTCGCTAGAGGCCAAAATCCAAAATGGCCGCCGCCACCATTTTGAAAATTTAAGTTTTGAACCAGAGCACCTATAATCATGCACAAAGACACTTTTTCGGATTAGTCGAGTACAAGGATTCCGATTCTGACATTAGTTTGACATTACGGCATCATTTTCACCCAGAAATCCAAGTTGGTGGCCGAAATCATCTTGAAAAATTTAGTTTTGAACAAGAGGACCTAAAATCGTGTACAAAGACACTTTTTGGATAAGTCGACCACAAGGATTTCAAATTTGACATTACTTTGACATTACGAAGTCATATTTACCCGGAAATCCAAGATGGTGGCTGTTTTGAACCGGATTACATTACCTAAAATCGTGTACAAAGACACTTTTTCCGGTAAGTCGACCTCAAGAAATCCGAATCTGACATTAATTTGACGTTACAAAATAATTTTTGCCCAGAAATCCAAGATGGCCCCCATTTGGTAGAGCGTAAATGTGATTTTTGAATGAGAGCAGAAGCATAAGTGTGTCATTTCCGCCTTATCTGGGGTTCATGTCCCTTATATGGGGTTTAAACTGCCTTATCTTGGGTTTACATCCCTTATCTAGGGATAAGGCGCCTTATCTGTGGTTTAGACGACCTTATCCTGGGTTTACGTTCCTTACCTGTGGCTAAGATGCCTTAACCTTAGCATATCGTAGTCTAAACCCAGATAAGGCATATAAACCCCAGATAATGCGTCGTAACCCCAGATAAGCGACGTAGACCCCAGATAAAGCAGTCTAAACCCCAAATAAGGCGCCTTAACCCTAAATAAGGAACATAAACCCCAGAAAAGGCATCTACACCCCACATAAGGTGCCTTAACTCTAGATAAGGGTTGTTAACCCCAGATAAGGGTCGTAAACCTCAGATAAGGCATCTAAACCCAAGATAAGGCGCCTTAACCCCAGATAAGAGACGTAAACTCAGATATGGCAGTCTAAACCCCAGATAAGGCGCCGTCTGGGGTTTACTTCTCTTATGTTTATGTTCCTTATTTAGGGTTAAGACGCCTTATTTGGGGTTGGGACTGGTTTATCTGAGGTGTACGTCCCTTATCTGGGGTTACGGCGCCTTATTATTTTGTAACGTCAAATTAATGTCAGATTCGGATTTCTTGAGGTCGACTTACCGGAAAAAGTGCCTACACGATTTTAGGTAATCTGGTTCAAAACTTATTTTTTTCAAGATGGCGCCGGCAGCCACCATCTTGGATTTCTGGGTAAATATGAGTTCGTAATGTCAAAGTAATGTCAAATTTGAAATCCTTGTGGTCAAAATATAAAAAAAAGTGTCTTTGTACACGATTTTAGGTCTTCTTGTTCAAAACTAAATTTTTCAAGATGGTGCCGGCCACCATCTTGGATTTCTGGGTGAAAATGATGCCGTAATGTCAAACTAATGTCAGAATCGGAATCCTTGTACTCGACATATCCGAAAAAGTGTCTTTGTGCATTATTATAGGTGCTCTGGTTCAAAACTTAAATTTTCAAAATGGTGGCGGCGGCCATTTTGGATTTTGGCCTCTAGCGAAAAATGCCGGGATTTTCGCGAGGGACATGGTGGCTATTTTTTTCTAAATGGTCCATAGAAGTCGAATCAATCGTCAAACCTTACTAGCCAGAGAGTGGTCACCAGATTGAACTTTTTCACCTAACTATATCCAATTTATGAATTAAATCGCGGGCTCGGGATACACTCTTTCTAGTGAACGTGAGAAATCGGAGAATGCTAAAAAATGTTGCTCTTTTTCATTATTGAGCTTAAATGCTGCAGAATAACTTTGCTCCCTCGACGACATTTCAATTCTCCGGACACATCAAAACTGTTTATTGCTTATTTTCGGAGCATATATTTTTTTTTTTTTTTTTAACTGAGCCGCGAATTTTAGTTTTATTCCTATATGATCACTCGTGCTCAATAATTCCTCCAATTCAGCCTAAGTTTAGGCTTTTCTGTTTTGCTTGAGGGGGATGTGCTATAATAGGCCTATAGTCATTATATCTATGAAAGATATGCCTATAATTCCTAACAAATTTCCTGCGTGGGTATGAACCTGCTCAATTAGGCCTATATGGATAAATGCAAGTTAGCCTTTTCTTTTTTGACGGAGAAGGGTGCCTAAGGGGGATGTGCTCCCTCAGAAGTTGGAGAATTATTTTCAAAAAGTTATGAAAGGCACAATAAAGTCATTTGGTGTAAAAGTTTACACTTATTATTCGTATTATTTTGGGCATAACAGATTTCAATGGACCCGACTTGTGAGGGGGGATATTATCCTCAAACTAAAGCCAATTGGTGCATCATTTTGCATTAGGCCCCTATTATTAACTTATTTTTCCGACCATCATGATTAAGCATAGCCTATAGGTTAAATACCACTAATTATGTATTACACGTGTTTCAATGGGAAAATGCCTAATTTCGGGTGGAATTTTCTCATATTCAGAACTCTCACAGTTCAATGTCACCAATATCAGGTGAAACTATATGATTTAGATGCCAAATGATCAAAAATTCAACATAGGTTGACCTGAGACTTTTCTTGTTTTAACGCACTGAACCGTAAACACCTTAAAATGACAGTGCGCCCTCGAAGCTGAAAGTTACAATACCGTAAACGTTCGCCTAATGGCGCTATGGAGTTCATGGAAATGAGAGAGCGCCATCCCTGTAAAAGCCGACTATTATCACTGATCATTAAGGGTACGTGTAGTTAAAAGATGAAACCTATCGACACATACAATTATGAACAAGATCGAACAAACTTGTTCATGATAATGCGGTAATCATTCACCTGATACGTTGTGGCCCAGTGAGCAGAGCATTAGACTATAGTGGAGAAGATTGATGGTTCGAATCTCATGCAGTAATTTCTGACAGATTATGATGTCTGTCAATGTTTTTTTTCTGATTTGAGGAAATTTTATTCTCTATTTTCTTGATTTTATCTTTAACATTGTTTATATAATTTTATTATTTTATCTTGTATGTGTCTTTTTTTATTATTCTTTGTTTTTATCGTTTCATTTTAGAGTAACTCAATCCATTCAATCAAACGTTGTAATGAACCTTATTTGATTGTATAGGCGTTTGTTATGTGTGTGAGACGAACTGTCGCGTGCGAGAAGTCCTTGCCTATGCATCAGTGGTCATAAGAGGTATATCATTTTATTCGAAGGGGGGGGGGGGTCCCAAATATACGGGGGTCATAAAGTCTTGGAAAGAATAATAGGAAGGGGTGATAAAATGTTTTATGACCAAAATGTAGGGAGTCACACGATGACCACAGAAAGTGTGTTATTTTATTCAAAAAGACTGATTTCAATACGATTTTGGGGTTTGGAATCATAAAATTTGTTTTGCCGAAATAGGGGGTGCGCAATTTTATTGACGCAGACTTTTTGTAAATTTGGGACCCCCCCTCCCGAAAAAATGATAGCCCTCTAAGAGGATTCAAAAGATAACCTCTGCCCCAATAATCCCTAGCTATATTTGTTTGAAACTGTTCCACGGAGGATGTATCATAATAGGCTCAGTCTTCAAATTATATAAATAAATTTTGAATGAGTGAACGAACAAAATCATACAACGACCAACGGAATAGAGACCTTGCATGTGACGTATCATCCCGTAAATATGGCGGACTACTCAAATGCATTCAACAAAAGCATGATTGCAATCTACCGTGACAGTTCGTCTCACACACATAACAAAATGCACTACGATCAAATAGGTTGATGACAACATTTGATTGAATGGACTGCACTGCGCCATGATTACGGGGAAGAAACCGGTTCAAATCCTTTGTTTGGAGCCAATCGATAAACGCAAGGCCTCTATAGCTATCATTGAATACTGGCTAGGATTCCACAACACAATGAAAACATGTTATAAGGCGCTTTGGAAGGCACACAATACCCCAATGGCTTTCCATATTATGTGCACTCAACAACTATTCAGTATCGAAGTTACGTAATGTTACTATGTCAACGGGATCACTCGCTTAAGGAATGAACCACGATCGAAGCAATCAGTACACAAAAAAGGCATACCAAGTACCAAAATAGCGTGATCGTAATGATCGCCATACAAACAGTGCTTGGTTCCGATACCATCACGGAGTTACGTAACTACTTCGTGGTCTGATAGTTAATATCAAAGAGCTTTTAATAGAAATAGAGTCGCAATAGATTATATAATCTTTTGTTCGTTTGATGCCGATTAGAAGTTGCGACAGGCTATTCATAAAAGTGGTACCATTGTTTCGAATAAAGGGGTTCCGCCATTAAATTGGTCACTGATCCGGCATCATATTAACGCTCTACACAACAGGCGAGTATCAATAAGTGACCACAATACAGTCATGTGTAAGGGCAGTCATGTGTAAAGTGGTACCATTGTATTAGGGATGACCAATGAACCATCAACTTGATTAGAACACTCCCATAGACATGCAGGGAGCTCAACTGTGCACTGCTTGCACATACATTTCTAAATTGATCTCATTCTTTTATTTTTCAATATTTTTCTGTAAAATTTGGGGAAGTTACTGCCAATTATATTTTGTAACTATCTTGCAAATTACAGCAACATAACTTATTTTGTTTTTCTGTAAGTGCGAGTCAAAATTGGTCCATCGCCACAGTGCGCTTAATTGCCAGTGGCTGAGTTTAGCACTGCTCAAGAATGGCACAAAATATTCAAATCAGTAAGATCAGGTGAAAAACGTGGCCTACTGAGCTGTAATTTGGCAGAGTTGCCAGTAATACCTCTATCATACCCTCTGTAAAAAGGTTAAAAAATTGAACAAGTAGATCTCGAGGTACAAATTAAATCACCAGCTTCCCTTTGGAATTTTTATATTCCTTTCAAATCATGTTAAGAAGACACCTTTCTGAACATAAATGTGAAGTTTCGTGCTCATTCGATGTATTGTTCACCTGATCTTAACCCTGAACGTTTTCTTATATTTAGGCCTATAACATCTACAACTTGCTGCTGGCTATACCTTGTTTA
The DNA here is from genome assembly GCF_039555335.1 of Amphiura filiformis. Lineage (NCBI taxonomy): Eukaryota > Metazoa > Echinodermata > Ophiuroidea > Amphilepidida > Amphiuridae > Amphiura > Amphiura filiformis. The sequence continues at coordinate 63,832,877 of NC_092644.1, forward strand.
GGACTTTCAAAAGAAGTACCTGAATGTGCAACCATAACTGTTTCAAAATAGCCCGCGATAGTCATGCAGGTAACTCCGAGGTCAAGCATTGAATTGGTTTGAACAAAGATACTCATAATGTATTGAGTGCTACTTTGGTTTGAATGAGGAATACTACAGGAATACACATGAGCATGATGAGGATAATCTCTATTGTTGTGAATGAGTCAATGACCTTCAAAACTTAAGATTTTGTTTACATACACCTACTAATTGGTCATATTAAACCCAATAACATTGAAATTCTTGGTTGTGAAAAAAAAGTTCACCTACTTAGTGCAATTTTGATTTTGTGCCATATCGGCTATCTTTGATGATTTTTGGCAAATGTCCTCTAAATGCATGATTTCAATGCCTTGGTTTGAAAAAATAAGTTATGCCAGTGACTAGTTAAGTGCCATTTCATAAGAAACCCTTTGATACTTTCACAATATGCTTGTTTCATGTTTGCAAATATGTTAAAATAAAGAAATATATAAAGGTAAATATATGCTTATGCCAATTTTGCTCCCAACTGCTATTTTTGGACCTTGTCATTTTATTTCGTTCCAATGACCGGTCAGAATGGGAAACTTTGATAATTCATAATTCGAAAAGTTTTTGACCGATTTTGACCATTTAACCACCAAAATACTTCTGTTGATTAGTTCTACTCAGAAAACAATCTTTTGTAGCAATAGGGTCAACATGAAATTTTGATGGTTATCCCTAATTGTATCCACGTATCCCAATGTGTGCTTGTGTGGGTCTGAGGTCTATAAAGGAGGCTTTAGCTGTCGATGCAATCATCTTTACCACCCACCTGACTGTAGGCGCTTCATTTAAATAAATTGAATGCTCTTGCTGATCGATTAAACATTAGAATGTATGAAGGCTGCCATTTCCTATCTATATTACACTATAATGGTAATCGCTATACGTATACATGTAAGTATAAGTGTAGGCCTATAAAGGTTGTTTTTAAGAAATTTCCATTTAATTTTAAGTCTTGGGAGGTGAGGAGGGAGGAAGAGGGGAGGAGGGGATATGGAGAATGAGAGAGGGCTGGAGGAAGGGAGAAATGAAAAGATATAATAAAGACAAGTAGATAAATAGAAATATAAGGAAAATGATGGGAATGAGAGAGGGAGGGTGAGAGGGACAAGGAGAGCGAGGGAGTACGGTGATATAAAGTGTAGGCCTAGGAAAGAATACGTACAGAGAAGGGAAAAGAAAGGAATGATGAATACATTTAATAATAATTATTAGGCCTATATAATAACTAAACACATAACAGCACTGGGCAGCCATTCGATGATGTCAATGCCTTTATTCGTTACGTAATTAAAACGCCCAGTCAGATGTATTTCACACCTGACAAACACAAGTCACCCAATTTCGAAAACTGGAGGTTGAATGTACAAACTCATGAATATTGATTGGCAACATTTTCCAATATGTCAGCGCTCTAATCGGAAACAATAGAACAATAGACCCTGCAGAGCGTTGGGTTAATATGATCAATGGTCTGATCTACTTGGGTTCGATCCTTTTAAGAAAAGAAAAAATAGCTGATCATTTCTAATGCATAAATGAATAAAGTAATGTAGTTACACAATTTGAAACATCAAGGCCGTTCTATTTTTCAAAGGTCATTTAACTGTTAAATGTAGTGGAATATATCACGCATTGATAGGTAGCAGGTGGAGCAAATTTTGTCAGCGGTTTTGTTGCCGTTTGTTCGCAGTGCCTAGTTATCTATAAAAAAAATAAGAAAATTAAGATTAAATTTAAAAAATTCCCAATATTCGTTAGTAAAATGGGGACAAAATCCAAAAACATTTCTTGACCCTTCTTCACATAAAAGTGGGGACAGAAATCAAGATTCGAACAAGTACCATTCACCATTCAAGGCGCACCCTTTACCGACTGAGCTAATGGGTCAGACAATAGAAGGGTGTAATTTTGAACTGAAGAATATTAAAAAATATGAAGAAATTACAATGTTATAAAAAGATTTACCAAAATGAGGTATAACGTATGAATCGATTTACAAATTAAGTCCAATGGCACTTTGAGAAAGAATACCTGAAGAAACCCAAAAACATTTGCTTCTCTAGCAACTAACCTAGTGACCTAAAGTATTGGGTCATGTCACGATATTTTTTCTGAGGCATTATGTCCAGGTTGCTCAATTTAACATACACGTATCTTTAACGCGGCTGTGTACTCTAGCCATTGTTTCTTTCTCAAAATTGAGTTTTTGTGATATGTTTGTACCTTGTTATGTTTTTTATAAATACAAGGAATGAAAATCCAGATTTGTAAACTCCAACTGCAATATTTTAAGGATTTTATTTCACTATTCCACTCGTGTTTGAAATTGAAAAGGAAGAAAATCTTTGTTGTACCAGCAAGGTACACGCGCGCAACAACTCATCGCGTTGCGTATCGCGCAATTTGTTAACGCACAAATACGCGACGCATACGCGACGCTTATCTGCATGCGCGGCGCATCTTATGGAAACACCACGGAAGCACTGATTTCACAAAAACCTAGTGATCAAATGGCTCCGTTTTAGCTGATAAAATGTGGTTTTTTTCAAGTTCTTTCCCCCGATTTATATTTAAATATCAAGTTATGAATGGATTTCGCTCAAACTTCTCAAGGGGCTGTGGATTTACCCGATGTTCACGTAATATAAGTTACAAAAACGAAAACTGTCGCATTCTCCTGTGAGATTCGATGAAAGTGCAAAATGTGACCACTTTAAACTTCAACGGCCATTATTTCAATGTTCATTTTCTCGGTAAAATGACGATTTAGGTACATGATAACTCAATAAATACAGCATCTATAGGTATGCAAATATGATCATCGTAAAAAGCATGATCGACTCAAGAAACGGTTTTCTCATTTTTTTATATTTTGGTCTATTTCCGATTTTGGGCATCATTTTGTGCAAATAGGCGTTTTTGAATTTTAAAAGTTCATTTTGATGCCTTATATGGTCAATATCTCAAAAAATAAGGCCAATATCAAAAAAAAAATAAAAAAACGTTTTTGGAATGGAGCCTCAAGATTGAGCTAAAAACAAAATAAAATATTTTGGAAAGAGTGTTTTTTGTTATGATGTACCTAACAAATATTGCCAAAAACTCACTTTTTGTGATTTTCTTCAAAATTGTTGTTTTTACCCCAAATCTGTATTTATATTAAGATTTATTGATGTCTTGCCTTCATAAAAATGTATACTTTTATATGTTTTGCGCGAATAATTACAAAGTTATTGCACTTTTACTACATGCATGTCTGAGAGTACACAGCCACCTTAATGCTGTTGAGATTTTACAAGGATGGCGCTCTCACATTTCTAAGAATCCAAAAGCGCCATTAGGCGAACGTTTACGGTATGATAGGGCGACTATTTACTAAAAACCGAAGCCGTGCGTATGAATTTTGGTACTATTACATCAAAAATGTCATATAATGAGAGAAAATGTACCATTTTGAAGCATCAAACTCTAAAAAGTACTTTTTGGCTATATAACTTGATCAATTTCAGCGATTTTAATGCAGTCTTTTCGAATGCCATGAAAACAAATAGTTCCTCGTCGTATTTCAATGTATCGCCCAGGCCTATTGGTGGTCTTTAACCTATATAAGCACAAAGGTGCTCCGATCTCGGGTAAAATGCCATGAATGTAAACATTGACATTTGCAATACTTGTTTTAACAAGAAAATTTCTGGAAAACAGCATGACGAGTAAAATATCAATGATTTTCGGACACCCTGTATGATGACTGTTTCGCTGTTTTTGCTTCAATCTAGGACTATATCTGGAGATTCGTATCTGTAGCCTGTCCTAGCACGATCAGATCAGATTAAGATTGATTTAGGGTTAGTGTTCCGATTTAGGCTTGCTGTTTAGTGTTAGAATTGTTGATTAGGGCCAGGTTCACATTAGGAATAGGGTTTTTATAGGGCTAGGCTCTTGGATAGGGCTAGAGATACGGTCCGAGGATTAAATATGGGTTTAAAATAGAGTTAAATAGATCAAGTTAGGGTTCCGGCTTGAGTTAGGATACAGTGAGGCCACACTGGATGCTGTAGAGGCCCATAGACAACGTGTACACAAAGACTAGGTTTTATTTTTCACGTGACTATAGGCCTTACATGCGCCTTAAAGCTTAAGCAAAATGCCTAGCCTAGGCCTATACTGTATTTACACGTATATGCCTATGTACGTTATTTAGGGCAAGGAAATCACCAACAAAATGTGCACGTGGGTCTAATTAACAAAGTGGCATGTCTATATGATCATCAAAATCGATTTTTCATCATCATTAAGCTTTCTATATGTATGTATATATACGCAGGCAAGCGAAGGTTGTTGAATTTAGAAGCCCTGAAATCACAGAAACCAGCCGTAAACCCAATACTAATGCCACAAGTCCCCCCCCACTCAACCCTGTTAGGGGCCTACTACCTCAACGGGTTCTAAAAACATACCTTAGTAGTCGAAGAAGATGCACGTTTTCTTGCCAGGGCAAATACAGTTAAATATTGAGAAATGTAAGCAAAAAATAGCTAGAAAAGTCTCCATGACGAATATCAGATCCATATAATTCAGTGTTTCTATAGGTTAAATACCACTAATTATGTATTACACGTGTTTCAATCGGAAAATGTCTAATTTCGGGTGGAATTTTCTCATATTCAGAACCAATGACAGTGCGCCCTCGAAGCTGAAAGTTACAATATGATAGATTTAAATTCCGACAGGGCGCCGACAGTGTTTAAATTAATTACCTACAACTGTTGCGTTTTGCCGCACCTTTAACATTATTTTATGGCGTAGTCCGGATATAAAAGCACATTCATTGGTAGTAATTCTGTATATTTTAAGCTTGTCCAGTGTCTATTAAAAGTAATTCGCTTGTTTGTTCACAAGGTAAACTAAAAAGAGATGTTGCGATTGACAAAACGTTCATTAAAAGTTTTCACGCTATTCGCATTGATAGCATGCGTCGCTTTGCTTCTCCAAGGGTTTGCTTACAAGAGATTGACGGTGATGAGGCAACACCTACAGAATATTACAACATTCCACGATTTTCGTAGGTCGGCTTTATTGCAGCCAAGTAATTCTTCTCCCTATCATAGGTATTATTCCGTTAACTGTTCTGCCGTATTTGCTGGCGATAAATGTTTGCTGCACGATATTTATTGGAATAATGTTAATGACCCGGTTCGTGTTCCATCGGATGATGAAGTAAGTACTTTTACGTAGGGATGGCTTCAAAACCAAACCGCCGGTCGACACTGTCGGCGCCCTGTCGGAAACGATGGGTTTACCGTCTTCTATTGTTTCGAATCGCCGGTTCTACTAGAGTGTCGGCGGTCGATCGGGGTTTGAGGTTTGAAGCCATTCCACGCCGATATGTTATCAAAATGCCAAAAACTTCAATAGCATTAATTCAAGAACCGCAAGACCTTAAGGGCGAATTTCTCGACGGGTGGCTTAGCAGTTGGCTAGTCTAGCCTCAAGGCTTAAGAGGTCATAAGACCAGGCTTAACTGAAAACACGTTCCCCGAAGCACGGCTACCACAACCTCGAGGCTTCGTTAGCCTGTGGGCCAGGCTTGTAGGGTTAGCCCCAGGCTTCGGTAAAATTTGCATTTCTCGAAATCAGTCTTCGTTAGCCGTAGTCTACGCAAGCCTGTTAGGCCAGGCTTACATCGGCTTTTCTTGGCCCTGCCTCAGAGCAGGTCTTACGTCGTAAGCCGTGGTCTATTTCAATTGACAAATTGCTTAAATTTGTAATGCAAAGTTTTTCTTTCATATTAATAGAGAAATCCAAACAGATGCTGTCTTTCATTCAACATAGTTTAGACCCCTACCCCTAAGTAATAGTTATTGTTCGATTTAGTTGAACATTTCACCATTTTATTTTAGTGTTCATTCGAGTCAGTTAACATGGTAAAGGCACTGTTTTAAGGCTTACTGATCTGCTTGAACCTAACTTGTAACAGTCAACAAATAGGAGCAACCCTCTCCTTCCAGTTCAACAAATATTGCTAACATACAATATTTTGCTACAAGAAGTGCCCCCCCCATATTTGACATGTCCAAAAACCTTGACCATGTTGATGTTCCACATGAATTTGCTCTCATGCTTTCATCTTTTTTGCCTGAGATTTATTATCGGACGCCTTGCTTTCAATGACACGAAGCAGCTGCAAAACATCATCATCATCCTCGGTCATCATCATCATCATCATCATAAACTATGCATATGCTAAATTCGCAAATAGAACATGAAAATATCAGCAGTAGATAGCACGCACGATGGTTGCCAAAGGTACCAAATGCTTGGTTATGTTTTTGTTTTTGCCCCAAAATTATTCTTAAATAATGTTTTACTTTTGACAAACATACGTATGATTTGTTTGAAGTGTAAAACAATTTTTGCTTTAGGCCTACTTTTAGGGGAATCAAAGTTTCTTTTTCTGTAGGCTTGCAGTTTGACCCTTTTTGAAATGGAAAGAAAAATTAATGAGTCGAGTAAAAAGTATAGAAGTATTCATGCAAGCAGGACTCATACTAAAGTAAAGTGGAAATAAAATAATACATAATAACAGAAACAAGAAATGTCTTTAAAAAGACGGCGCAGTGATTGAAGAAAAAACGTTGGATTTCACATTCACTGGGAGGAATTGGCTTAAAATGAACTATTATAGAAACGACACTGTAAAAAGGAGAATGCAAGCAGATAAAGTTTGTATTAATATGTTTGTTTCCTTTATTTTGTCTAAAAAACCCACAATGAGCGTACAAATTTAGGCCTATATGCTGAGTACTTAGTTCATTTCTTGATATACTTAATAAAAATATGTTTTGATGACATTTACTTAAAATGAAGAACACATTCTCAAGTTTGTACTTAACATAAATGAGTTAAAAAGTTTTATGCATTTGAGCCTTTAATAAGAAATGATTACAAACATAATACTGTGGTATGGGGTAATACATGTAGGTCCTACATTTATATTATTAGCAATTCCTCACTGATAGCATCCAAGTCTGATGACGAGTCTTCAGGTTCATATTGTGGTTTGGATACCATTGACTGACATCGGGTATGGCCATTACTTAAAATTTTGCGATGAATAGTAATAATACATAATAACAGAAAAAATACTAGTCTTGCGCATCAAGTTGTGTACGGTGTAAGCCCAAGCACAAGCCCGTTGGTCTGGACTAATCTTTGCGCTGGTGACCTTGTTAGTACGGTAAACCGTGAAGGACAACAGCTTATGCACATATGCCTCCAAATGCCTATACAATTAAGTCGCTGGTAGAAAGGGACGAGGTTGTCAAGCGTTAAGCCTGCAAGGCCACTAAGACCAGGTTGAATTTGCGTTCAAGAAATCCGGCTACAGTTAAGACTCGGGCTTCGAGAGCGGGCTAGGCTTAGTAACCTCAAGGCCACCTTAAGCCTAAGGCTTACGAAGACTCCTATCGAGAAATTCGCCCTAAGGGTATTTTCATTATCTGAATCAATATATTATTGAAAAATAAAACTTTGGTGTTTTGCAAAAGTTCATTCTACAAATCATATACTTTGAAAACTGGCTTAATTTATTGTTGTTAATGAGTTATGTACGTTTTACAAAAGTGTTGTTGTTTCAGCCCTCTTTACAACGTAACTCAAGAACCGCAGCACCTATAAAAGTATATCTGTGATATTTTAATTCTTCTACACGCTCGCTATGAATTAAGCAATGTAGTTTTTGCCAAAGCTCACTACCATTCGTAAGATGCTGTGAACTACCAAATCACAACAGTTTAAAATAATTAATAGCCTTAATATAAATACAATTATTAGCTTCCTCAACTCATACGGTCCCTGCCATTCCACTTGCCTTAATGGTCAATTATTTCTTTAGATGATATTCTTGGAGTTGCTGATACGCGTATATTCTTCAAAAGTTCGGTTTTAGCATATTATGTGACTGCTTCTGCAGTCCAACCCCGATTTATAATGCAAAAAAGTTGACGTCAATGTTTCTATCTTTAATTTAGATTAATGACAATTTATTTATGATTCATTTATTTTCGCAAAAAAAGTTGACGTCGATGCTCCTATCTTTAATTCAGATTGCTGACAATTGGTTTCGAGACTGCAGCAAGTATAAAGAAGATCGCAACTATCCTACAAAGGCTTTATCAAAAGAAGAAGAAGAGTTTCCCATTGCATATGCAATAGTTACATACAAGAATGCAGCACAGGTAACGTCGTGTATTTGATCTGTTTGATTGAAAAATATTAAGCAATAACGATTTTCAAAAGCATAGGAAGTTACGTCTTGTACTTAAATTCAATGTAAAACTCTCATGATCCCTCTAACATTAATTCTAGAAGGTTTGAGATTTTGTTCAAAATGTTGAAAGTAGTATGCCATCGACAGAATCCAAGATAGCCTTTGCCTTTGTATGAGACATATGTCCTTCTTGCCATTTTTCATATTTTGAGAACCTCAAATACTCTCAGCTAAACAGGTCTCGTGACTGAGTGAGTGGCTTCAGTGACAGAATACATTAATAATAAAATTAATCCATGAGTTTCATGCTTCTCTCAGTGGGGTTTTTTAATATCAGATTTGCATATAAAAGGTAAAAGGTAAAATTAAAGAAAATTTTTTTTTTTTTTTTTCTAGGTGGAGAGATTATTTCGGAGCATATACCAACCGCAGAATGTGTATTGCATTCATACAGATTTAAAATCTAACGCAAATTTCAGCCGTGCTATTGAAAACCTCGCCAAGTGTTTTGACAATGTATTCATCGCTTCAAAGTTAGAAAAAGTACAATGGGCTGGAATTAGTGTAACATTAGCCGATCTACATTGTATGGAAGACTTGTTAAGACATCCTATACCCTGGAAATATTTCATCAATCTTTGCGGTCAAGACTTTCCTTTAAAGACTAATTTTGAGATTGTGCAACAACTAAAAGCATACAACGGTCATAATTGTATTTCGGGTTATCCTGTTGAAAAAGGAAGCAGATATGAAATACGTTATCAGTATAAATACTTTTCTCCTTCACTGAATAGTCCACCTGCTTTAGTAATGTCTAGCGATGGAAGAAGACAGGAAAAAGACCCACCCCGTTTAATATAACAATATACAAAGGCGATACATACATTGCGGCTACACGCAAGTTTGTTGATTTTGTAGTTAATAGTAATATTTCAAAAGCATTTTTGGCTTGGTTGGCCGATACCTCTGTCCCAGACGAGATGTTCACCAATTCTCTTCAACGTTTGCCGGAGGCTCCAGGGGGATACCCATACGGGACATATGAGTGTAAAACAAAATTTCGTAGATGGTACTCTGATAAAACACATATGCCCTGTCATGGAAAGTATTTAAATGAGCTATGCATATTTACGTCTGATTATCTTCATATTCTGAAAAGACAACCGCATTTGTTTGTTAATAAATTTCACTATGATTTTGAACCAATCACGATGCAGTGTATGGAGGAGCTCTTGGAGTACAGAAGAAAATGGAAAGGGGCTATAAAACAAGTAATGGAATTTCCTGTCACTAACTATTCGTGGCAGCACTACACTAGTGCCAGTTATGTTCCTGGTATATAATATAACCCAGCAAACACAAAAACGTTTTAAAAACGTTTTAAATAAGTTATATTTTGGCTTTTGGTTTAGGTAAAAACATTTTAATAACATTAAAATGTCGGGTTATATAAAGGTAATGATAACATTTTAAGTGTCACCCCACCTAATTAACATACACAGTTGGCCAAGGTCAAATTTTTTTTTATCGTGTTGGTCCAAAGGGCTTTGGATGTAGATTGTAAAAATCCACTTTGCTCGCTCATATGTTACCCGTTGCCATGGTAACGACCCGGAATGTATTTTAGGCGATTTTAGCTCATTTCAGGCTTAAAATGCTGAAATTTGCCTAATAAAGAACGGGACATAGCTCCAATATTCGAGAAGATAGAAAAAGTTTGATTAGATCCTTACAATGGACCATCTTTCTACTTTCCAACAAAAATTTAAATTATTCATGTGGTGTTCGTTTATATCTTTTTTTTGACCTGGCAATACTTATAGTTTTGCCCTTTTGAAAAAGTGACAATTTTGACCTATTTTTGAGGTGCAAAAAAAATATTGGCCATGACTCCCACAATATTGTAATTGTGGTTAAGAACAAAGCAGACCATGCCCCATTCAAAATTGATATAAATGGCTTGGGGGATTATATCAGTAAAGCAGAGTGTTGCCAGAAAATAACACATTTGTTGAAAAGAGCTAAATTTGACTTGAGTGTTTTCCCCTGTATTTAGTTATTACTAAATTACAGGCCTATTTCAGTCCTACCCCTCATTTCCAAAATTATTGAAAGAGCTGTACATAATCAATTATATTCTTATTTAACTTCTATGGGTATTCTGTCAGAGAACCAATCTGGCTTTCGAAGCAATCATTCAACAGCAACTACCCTGAATGATGTTCAAGATTTTATCTTGAAAAACATGGATAATGGAAAAGCCACCGGTGCAATATTTCTTGATCTCAAAAAGGCCTTTGACTGTGTTAACCATTCTCTTTTAATTGAAAAACTGAACAACTATGGTATAAAAGGTACAACACTTGAGTGGTTTGAATCTTATCTTGATAATAGAGCTCAAGCTGTTAATAGTAATGCCACACTTTCTGATTCTACAAACATTAATATTGGCATTCCTCAAGGCTCTATTTTAGGCCCACTTCTTTTTATAATATTTGTAAATAGTCTTTCTAATAGTGTTGATTGTAAATGTACTATGTATGCCGATGACACCACATTACTATGTACTGCTAATGACTCTTCTACTCTTCAATCAAAGCTTCAATGTAATTTATCTAAAATTGCTGACTGGTTCAAGAACAATAATCTTACATTAAACATCCAAAAAACTAAGTTCATGGTGTTCGGCACTAGCAGGGTTTTAAAAAAACTTTACAGATGTTAGTTTATGTTACAATAATGATACTATTGAGCGTGTTGATGTATTTAAGTACCTTGGTGTCACATTTGATCCTAGCATGACTTGGTCTGATCATATTAATGCAATGTCTTCCCGTATTTCAAAGCGATGTGGTGTTATTAAACGTGTCAAACCTTATATTCCAAAAGATACCCTCATCATGCTTGCTAATGCAATTGTTATGCCTAATTTTGATTCATTGGAATAAATTAAATGATAGGTGGTTCAACTATTTAGCAACACTTACCTTCAAATGCTTGAAAGGAATGGCTCCTGGTTACCTTTCCTCTCAGTTCACTTTTATGCATGATACACACTCTAAAGGAACCAGGAGTCAAACTAACTTTGCTCTTTGTGAACCACCATGGAATATTAATGCAGGTAAAAGAACCTTTCATTCACGTGCTGCTAAATTGTGGAATAGCCTTCCATCTGATCATTGCTGATAGTAGATGTAATTTTAAGTCGATGAGTATTGCTCAATTTAAGCAGATATTTTGATCAAACCTGTGTAATCTGTTTTTTCAGCTGAATTTTTTATATGTTTTCCCATCTGTTCACAATTTCATGTACCATTTATAATTATTATTTGTATTTTCTGATTTATATATAATATATGCTTCTTGTTCACATGTAAATGCAGGGCCTCCTTGGAAATCAGTGTTTGACATTGAAGGAGCTACCCTGGGTAAAGAAAGTTCAAATAAATAAATAAATAAACATCTTTTTTATGTTTGTCTATCATGTTATCTCACAATTGAATGTTTTTGATCTAGATATTAAATATTAAACAAATTCTATTTTGATATTTAAAGTGTTGCCAGTATTCAAAAATGGCATTTTAAGGTATTTTAGTCAAATGACTAGAAATTGGCACATATCTAAAGTCTAAAACCAAACGATAAAAGTATAATCACTTGGACTATACTTCTGAATATTGATGTAGCAGGCCTTACATCATTCAGCAATAATCTCCAGGGATTTTAACTGCAGTGTTGCCATAAAGTAAGCAAATTTAGTACTTTCTTTTTACAGACTACATTGTTATGCACTGATTTTGGGGAATTTGAGAATTCAATTCTAAACAAAGTGTATTATGTTATGATGTACTATATACACCTGTGTTAACAGGAAAAAAAGACACACTTCTGCATTGTAAACATTACAAACTGATGATAACATGAATTTTTCTGCCTTATTTCTCCTAGCAAGAGTTATCTAAGGGGGGTATTACACCCCTGCCCAATTGTGTGCCTATTTTTTACTTTTTCTCACAAATTAGAGCGCATTGGTGACAAGTAAGGTATGTATATTATAGGGGCAATGACTACAACTACTGCACTGGAAATTTTATTTCAGCACACAAACCAGTTGTGGAGTTACAGTCAAAAATGAGGGATAACCAATATTTAATCAATAAATCAATAACTACTTGCATTGAGTTGCTGATTTTTCAGTGCAGTAGTTGTAGTCCTTGCCCCTATAATATACCTATCTTACTTGTCCCCAATGCGAAATCATTTTTGAGAAAAATGCAAAAATAGGCACAAAATTGGCCAGGGTGTAGTACCCCCTTAACATGCTGATTTGTAAATTCAATGTATTTTTTATGGAAATAACGATATAGAGAAAAAATTCAAGAAATACATCAAAAGTAGATTAAACAAGAGCTATATAGAAAGTCATGCGAGACATGACACACAAGCCGACCTGTTAATGGGTCAAGTTTGAGCAATTTAGAAATTTGACCTTTGACCCCTAAACTTTGACCTTTGGGGTCATAAATATTTTAACATGTTTAGAATGTCGTAAGAATAATTCCTGTTGAATTTGAGCTCGATTGGACCAATTTCGAAATTTGACCTTTGACCCTATAACTTGACCCTTGGGTCACGGATGGGTCAACTGCTCTTGCATTGTGCTTAGGATGTCATAAGAAAGATTCCTGGTGAATTTCAGCTTAATCGGAACTTATACATGGATTTTGATTTTTTAAAAATTTTTGATTGACCTTTTGACCCCCTTAATGACCTTTGACTTCAATGGAAAAAAAACCTTACGTACACCGACAAAATGCATATATGTTAATGGCGACTCTCTGCTATGTAATTTGTAGAGACAGTGATTTTTTGAATATATTTTACAAAATTTTTCAGACTTTTACCGGAAATTACCCCTTAATGACCTTTGACCTCAAATCTGTTTACAAGTTTTGAGCACTGGTTAATGTTGATTCATATGCATGAGTCACATGATCATTGCATGTAATTTGTGGAAGGAGTAGCATTTTTTGTGAAATCAACATTTTTGACCATAAGGTCAATGTCAAAGGTTACAGCGAGGTCAAAGTCAAATGTAAGGTTTGGCCTAGTCCAGTGGTCATTTGGCTCAAGTATGGTTGAAATCTGTCGAAGCATAAGAGAGCTAGGGCGAAACGTGGCAAGTCACGCAAAATGTCACGAGTTGCCAGAGGAAAGAAGAACTAGACTTAGCTGTGGTCTAACCCACGAACACAGCCGTGTTGTGACCCCTAATGACCTTTGACCTCAAAATATATGAAAACGCCCATAGACATTGGCTAATGTTAATGCATGGGTGCATGTGGCACCACTTTGCTATGTTACTTGTGGCAGAAGGGGCATTTTGAAGGTTTTTCGTCTCAGACCGGAAGTGACCCCTTAATGACATTTGAACCCAAATAAAAAAAAAACCACATATGAATTGGGTAACCACAATTCATGTGTGAACATACCGTTACTGTCCTATGTTTTTCCTATCAAATAAAAAATGTTGAAGGTTTTTGTTTTATACCGGAAGTGACCCTTAATGACCTTTGACCTTAAATCTGTGTACGATTTACAGACACTGGACAATAACAATGCATGTGTGCAAGTGGCGTTACTGTCCTACGTAATTTGTGGGAGAAGTAGCATTTTGAGCTGAAATCACGTTTTTGACTCCTGTGACCCTTACGTGACCTTTGACCCCACAAATTTCATATGACATGTAGGGGCATGGTCAATGATGATTGTGACCAAGTTAGGTCAAAATCGGTGTACGGATGTCAGTGCTAGAGCAAATGTAAAGGTCTACAGAAGAAGAAAGAAAGAAAGAAGATCCTGTAAGAAAAAAGACACAGCCGTGACTAATGTCACGGCTGTGTAAGAAGAAGAAGAAGAATTGGAAGAAGACAGAACAAGCCGACGTTCGTCGTCGGCTTGTAATCAACGTGCGTGCGAAACGACAACAGTTGTTAGAAATGCATTTTTAACGATGCTTTGCATCAAAAGATAATGTGAATGACGATATTAAAACTCATTAATATTGCTATAAACAAAAATGATAAATAAAAAAATTATGAGATCATTTCTAACAAATGTTAGTTTTTTACAAGATCTCATGACTTCAAAACAAATTAAATCTGCGTGCTAATTGAGAATAACATGCAACTGTTGTTTAAAATTTACCATAAAATCATGTTTTTAAATGCTGCTAAATATAATAGTTCAAAACACTTTTAAATAAAACCCAAATTTGATATAATGCATGAGCTTGATCAATGAAAGTTTTGCGTTGCGCACACTATGGCGGTGGCTTTAATTGGTACCACGCTCATCTATATCATTATTCTATTTTTCTAGCTATTTGAGGGGCCCCTGTGACACGCATGGGAACAGGGCGTTAGTCCTTCACGCCACTGGTCCAACACTCCGATAGTCCGACATGCCGCTAGTCCGAATCTGAAATGCACTTCACCAGTCCGACACGCAGCTAGTCCGAATCGAAAATACGCAATGCCAGTCCTACACGCAGCTAGTCGGAAAATGAAAACCACTGCGTTTGTCCGAAACTGAAAACCACTGCGCTAGTCCGAATCTGGGAAACATCCCCTAGTCTGACACTGCGCTAGTCCGAATCTAAAAACACTGCGCTAATCCAAACTGAAAACCAGTGCGCTTGTCCGAATTTGAAAAACATTGTAATAGCAGATAACGCAGTGTTTTCCCGATTCGGAATAACGCAGTGTTTTTCAACTTCGAACTAGCGCAGTGTTATAAAACTTGGGACTAGTGTAGGATCGGACTGCAGAAGTGTTTTCCAGATTTGGACTAGCGCAGTGTATTTCGGATTCGGACTAGCGGCGTGTCGGACTAAAACGTGTTTGCAGATTCGGACTAGCGGCGTGTCGGACTGTTGCAGTGGTTTTCATTTTCGGACTAGCGGAAGCTTTTATCGGACTAGCGCAGTGGTTTTCATTTTCGGAGTGACGCACCCCTAAGTATATGAAATTTGTGTAGTCGGACTAGTGGCGTGTCGTACTAGAAACGTGTCGGACTAGCGGCGTGTCGGACTGAGCGGTGTAGCCCGTTCAGGTTTTCGGCTAACCTAATGCATTTTCAATACATTGACATAAAATATGTTTTATTTTATATCGGCATTTCGAAAAATCCAAATACTTTGCAAACGTTACTATCCGATCCCTTAAGCCATTTAGTGCAACATTTTTGCAAAACAGTATACGTTACAGACATTATTGTGATATACTTGATTTTATTATAGGTGATGCGTCAACTATAAATAATTATGTGAAAAGTATAAGATATAATCCATTAAGTGCACATGGCTTAATTGAATGCGACATTACATTTCCTGAGTAAGCTAATGTGATTTTATATTAAAAAGTAATTAGAGAGTTTGCTAAGTGCCGTTCAACAAGTTTGTTACGTTACGACAAATTTCGACGCATGACGAAACATTTTTTTTTTTTAAGTGGTCCAAAACCTCTAGAATTTTTTCCATAAAAAACTGAAGGTAAAGTCAAGTCCATTCATGCGAAAAAAATCCGGACAAAACAACTTTTCCGACAGTGTAACCTAAAGCGCATAACGTAACAAAAAATAAACCCCACAGTCTATAATATCGAATTGATTAATTCGAATTAAACAATTCATCGAGTAGGCATGGGCAGCGCCATTAGACATGTTACAAGACTACCAAGTAACAGGTGATGGACCGTACCCACACAATTGAATAGGCACTTTTTTGATAATTTTCATCAAGGTTACTCAAAACTTACCTAGCTAATTTATTATACATCAGGGGTCTCTGCCTTTTAATATGTTATGAAAAACTTAATTTTAAAAATATCTACCGACGGAAATAAAAATCCATCGACGGATAGTCTTGTTATGCTCTCACAAACTTAGAAAAAAATCTGAAAAATCCAAAAGTTTGGTCTAAAACATGCCCAAGGTTACTGCTGTCCCATTCAAAAGTACAGGAAGACCACCTACAGCGTTGAGGTCAACTTTCTAGACTTCCTGTCTACTGGCAGTAATGGCTACTACCCAGTGCTAACATCAATGAATTGTTTAATTCGAATTAATCAATTCGATATTATAGACTGTCGAACTGTTGTCTTTCTCCGACATTAACCGTATGTTAAGTCATACATACATACATACATCATTCAAATCAACATATAAAATATATATAAAAGACACACAATTTGAATGAGGAGATGCTCAAAATGCCCTAAGGGCTGAAGCGAGCACCCCCTTACACTTAAGTTACAACATACAATTACACAAACTTTACAAATAAAAGAAAAAAAGAAAGAGGAGAAGAACATGCATAGAAAGAACCTAGTAAGGTTACCCAGGGTATCTTTTTTGAAAAAGATGTTTCAGAAGTTGAAACTTATTTTACGGCTTTGTAAATGCATAATACATCATTTAAGAAGAGTTTGTGATCACTAGAGGAGCCTACCTCTCAAAACAATAAAATAAAAAGGGCCTTCTCCTTTTTCTCAGATATCAATCTGTATGTCGAATACCCAAAATATGGTGCCAAATACAGGTGTTTAGCGTCGTTTTCCAATAAAAATTGAAAATAAAAAGCCCTCATCTTCCTAATTTTTAAAAACCCGGACGAGAAACATATTTTTATTTTTAATTGGCCTTATAGTACATGAGTGCCGCATACCGGTATTACTGTGGACGCCAATATTGATGTTCTAGTTGACATGTTCGTTATTTATTAATGTGCAAACTTGAATGAAGATGTAGGCCTGCGAAATGGAAACAGCCATGCAGAAAAGAATGAACTCACGCGTACAATAGTGTATCAATCTAAAATAGGGCCACGGACAAACCGCGGCTCGTGAGTCATCCTATATGTTGCAGGGATAGGGATGGGGCGACCATGATGTAGTAGATAAGCGGTTCAAAACAGACCATTACCAGAAATAATGGGCGTGTTGTTCATGACTGGTGAGATGTTAGTTGGTTTGAGGTTGAGACCCCGATAGGGGTCGAAACCTCAAACCAATAACATTGTCATGAACAACACGCCCATTATTTCTGGTAATGATCTGTTTTGAACCGTTTATCTTACATATACGGCGAGCAAAATTAAATTGTTTGCACCAAAATATGTAGATATAAGTAGTTTAAAAAGAAATTTAATGGCAAAATTTAGTTTCTTGAATTAAAAACACAAACACCTCATCAGACGCCAGAATGATCAAATCAATACAGAATTGATCTCAATTGACATTATCTGTATTTGAAGTGGTTTGGTAGGTTATTCACCTGCATATAGTTAATCCGCCGGAGTGTATTCACCCTGTGATCATTGTTATTCAAATCTTTAATGAATAATGCAAATAGCAAAGAGTTATCAACGTTTGCGCTACGATATCTGTTTCAACACCATGAAATTTATATCTTAGAAAAATGTGATTAACCAGATATTTGAAAAATATAGTAACGCAGTGTTCATTGGTACTCCCCGTTATGGGTAGGTCACAGTAAGGCTTTGCACCCCCAGCCTCTTGACTTGTAATGAGTACCGCAGGTTAGTTGCGAAGCTCCCCTGGTCGGGTAGTATCCCGAGGGTTCTTGCCTAGTAACTAATTTGCATGGACCGTTGAGCGTTTTGGGTTGGGCAAGGATAAAGATAGATTCCCTTCTAAAAACTAATGGCAAGTTTATATACATGTACTGAGTTAACAATGAAACAGTTACTTTTTATTTATGAGTATTACTTCGTTATGCTAATTAAATTTTAATTTGCATAAATTTAACGATGTTTATTAATTGAGCATCAGAGTGTAATAAAAATATCACTTGAAATTTGGAATAAAATAAAATATTACTGTTATAGGGCTGCAGTAGCCCTCATATACGCTATTTTCTCTTGCCATATGACATTTGACCGTTCACGAATGAGCGTCGTAAATGTCCTCAATTGTATTCTGAGTTACAGTGTAAATGGGCATGAAGGTCGTATTCATAGGTACCTCATTTGGTGCTACGTGTACCTGAGACATTTAATGAGATACACGTAGCACCAAATTGAAATACCTGGATGATATGAATATGACCTTCATGCCCATTTTACACTGTAACTCAGAATACAATTGAGGACATTTACGGCTCATCAATCGTGGTGGACGGTCACATAACAATTTGCATATGAATCGAGCTGTAAATGCATTTGTTCCAGTCGTCGTAATTCTACCTGAGACTTGTAACTAACTCAGATTCTACATGTATGTTGTGATCCTTTCCATAGTGTTTCTAGAATGTCTTGGTATTCCTTTTGTTTAGCTCGCTGCCCGAGACCGTTATCTTGAGCTATTGTGTTGATAATGGTCTCTGGGCAGCTAGCCCCCTCCATTACTCTAGGTAATGGTCGGGGCGAAGAACGTTGAACAAAAGAAATACAATGGATAATCTATGAATAGAAAAGGGCTAGACGTATATAGGACCATATGGGCTGATGGGGGGGTGATTGTAGGCAGCCGTTTTCGGCAATTTTCCTCTGGATTTTCTAAATTTTCAATTTTTAAAATTATCCTGGATGATATCTGTCGTGAAATAAATCAATGCTTCTATAGACTATACTAGGCCTAGTAGGCCTATGTATACCCTGATTATGCAATATATAGGCCTACAACAATGAACTACAACAACAATAACTACAACAACAATAACAAAACCAACAACCAATATTTTGTTAATCTAATTTGTAAAAATATATTCACAGGCCGCGCCTAAGTATAGCCTAAAAATTCCTGAATTATATAATGAAAAAAAAAACCGGCAAAAACAATCAATCGCTGCAGTCAGAAAGACAGAAACGAACAAGAAAAAGAAAAAAAGTGAGAGAAAAATAAAATAAACTAGTGGCAAATGGTGGTCATAGACCACAAACCTAGCTAGGGCGTGTTTTTGTTGTGGAGGTATCTGACACCTGCTAAATGTCCCAAAAATGTTCCCCTGGTCATGAGGTTTGTTGTCACCGAGTTTGAGTCCCGTACTCCTTACAGATGTCCAGAAAATGCAACTCTAAGATCTTACCCCAGATGACCTTTGACCTGACCCCTGCAAAATGTTCCGAAAATGTTCCCCTGGTCATCAAGTTTGTTGTCACCAAGTTTGAGCCCCGTACCCTTTACAGATGTCCAGAAAATACATTTCTAAGATTTGACCTCTGCATGACCTTTGACCTGACCCCTGCAAAATGTTCCCCTGGTCATGAGATTTGTTGTCACTGAGTGTGAGTCCCATACCCCTTACAAATATCCAGAAAATAAAATTATAAGATTTGACCCCAAATAACCTTTGACCTGACCCTTCTAAAGTTTTCCAACATATTCCCCTGATCATTAAGTTTGTTGTCACCATGTTTGAGATCCGTACCCTTACAGATGTCCAGGAAATGCATTTCTAAAATTTGACCCTTGCATGACCTTTGACCTGACCCCTGCAAAATCTTCCCTTGGTCATGAGATTTGTTGTCACTGAGTGTGAGTCCCATACCCCATACAGATGTCCAGATAATGCCATTGTAAGATTTTACCCCTTTAATGACCTTTGACCCCAATTCTGTATGCACGTTATAGGCGTGTGGTATAGCTGATGTACGGAAGTAACTAAGGGCCATGTGGGTTCGCTTTGTAACACAAGAAGTCAGGATCTTGTGATCACAAATCCCGACTTCTTTGTGTTCCTGACTTAGCCAGTTTGAAATAAAGAGATAGTAAAGATATCAAAATAAAGAAATAGTTAAGACAACTCAGGATCTCAAGAACTCATGAAATTTGTTCCATTTTCACGGCGTTAGTATTTCAAATGTAAGCCCACCCACTTCAGTTATCTCGAGATCCTATTTTCATGGCTTAAAGTCAGGAAGTCATGAACACAAGCCACGCTTGTGTTCGTGACTTCCTGAGTTCGAAAGTCAGGAACACAGGATCACGAGATCCTGACTTCCTGAGTTCAAAGTCAGGAACTCGTGAACTCAAGCCGCGCTTGAGTTCCTGTGTTCCTGACTTCATGACTTTAAAGTCAGGGACTTGTGAACGCCAGCCGCGCTTGCGATCCTGACTTCCTGACTTTGAACTCAGGAACACAAGAACTCAAGCGCCGCTTGAGATCACGACTTCCTGACTTTGAACTCAGGAAGTCAGGATCTCGTGATCCTGTGTTCCTGACTTCGAACTCAGGAAGTCACGAACACAAGCGTGGCTTGTGTTCATGACTTCCTGACTTTGCCTGGACTTTAGCGTGTGTGTTGAATTTAGCGCCATCATTTGATATTATATGTATGCATTTAGGCTCTCTCAGCTGGTAGGTGACACCAAACTAAACTCGTCATATACTCGGATATCACTTATTAATTATTTATTTAATCTATTTTTTTTTTTTGAGCTTAATCATTGTTAATTTAGCAGTTGTGTTTGTAATTGCAATTAGAAACGTTGTAATAAAACATGATTTTAAATATTTATAAATTAATTTTCTCTGAGGTCGGACTGGTGGTGTGTCTAATAATCAGGTAATGATGGTCGTTTGCAGTATCG
>NC_092645.1:900000-1007500 GCF_039555335.1 Amphiura filiformis
CCTGAAATGCTAATCGTCATACCTAATACAGGTTAATCCACTCATTTGTACGTAAAACTTAACATATTGACCAGGTAAATCTAACTGACGGAATTGAAACGATACACAGGTTTTTCTCTCAAAATCACTTCCCATGGACTTGGGTGGGTTTTGTATTCATGTATTCAATTTAATATATCGATCATTAAGCCTCCAGCATACTTTCCTGCCGCTTAGACAGTGCAGAGTCAGAAAACTTCATATCCGAATTAATTCGCCTTTCAATCAAATCTACGCTTAAAAGCTTAAAATACTTTTTCAACTATTTTTCCGATAATCTTGATGGAAATTTCGCCAATAACTAATAAACAAAGCTGAATTTATACTTATTTATAAACTCCCAGGGTTTCTGCCATATTTATATTTATATTTTTATTCTCATTTCCTGAGTTTTCGTCGATTCCAGTTGAAATCCTTACACCCTTAATCGTCCACATAAGGAGTGCGAATTTCAAATGAGTTACTTCAATGAGTGGTTCCATTTGAAATTGGTGCTCAGTGTGTGGTAGGTCATGTCTTCTATAGCGGGTGTATGGATTTCAACTGGAATAACCCATTTTGGAGCAGACGACACTGAATGTGAGGCTCCATTTGAAATTTATATTTCCTGTGTGGGAGATGAAAGTCATGTCTTCTATAGGGGTGTATGGATTTCAACAGGAATAGCCCATTTTGGAGCTGACGACACTGAATGGATGACTCCATTTGAAATTCTTACCCCTGTGTGGGAGATTAAAGTCATGTTTCCATTAGGGGTGTATGGATTTCAACAGGAATAGCCCATTTTGGAGCTGACGACACTGAATGGATGACTCCATTTGAAATTCTCACCCCCTGTGTGGGAGATTAAAGTCATGTCTCCATTAGGGGGTGCATGGATTTCAACTGGAATCGCCCATTTTGGAGCAGACGACACTGAGGGGGTGTATGGATTTTAATTTGAATAGCCTAATGGCACAGCCTTTGGTGTTTTACCGACAAGGTGGATTGTTCCTGTTTCGAAAGAAATTGGACAAGGGACACACGGAATAAAACACAGAGATTTACCTTCACTATGGTATCGTCTGGATGGCGATCCATGTGCTTTGTAATTATTGTTTTGAATGTACGACAAGCATTATGTATTAATGGTGAGTAACGTATTGAATATTATACTTTACATGAATGATAGCATAACATCTACTTGGGGTTCAATTTCAAGTTCTCATGTGGCAGGTCTGTAGAAAACAAATAATCTAAAGAATGAATAGATAAAATAATGCACTAAAAACGCGATAGTTAGCATATGTGCTTACTATCGAGCACTATTAAAACATGCAAACATGAAGAGCACCGTCCACAAAAGGGTAAAGGGTTTTGAGCAAATCATCGATACACATAGCTAAATACGAACAAGTAAACCTGCAAATGTGTGTCTCAACCCCATTAGCTCAGTTGGTAAAGCGCCGGACTTTGGTACAATTTTATGTTTTCAAAAGAGCTCGATAGTAAGCACATATGCTAACTATCAAGTTTTTACGGTATTCCTTATTCTGGGAAATGTGAGGCCTGGTTGGTGGGCTCCATATGTATGGTGTACAGATTTTGTATTCCCACAACAGCCCGGGAGAACTAGATAGTAAAATGTTATTTTTGAAATCCCATAATCCTTTTGAGGGGGTACTGTAATTTAGTTTGAAACCGCTTATGTAACAATCGCTATCCCAAAGGAGGGAAACATGTAATTTTTTTTTTTGATTAAAAGAAGAAAGAAATGAAAGAAAATTACTATAATTGAAGACTGAATTAAAAAGTTTGCCTGTGACGTCTTATCAACCAGACCAAAACTGCTTTACTGCGCAGGTCAGCAACCAATCAGGTCGCGCCTTTGCCCTGAGGTCAGACGCAAACTAGTCTTTTTAATTCGGTCTTTAATTATAGGCCAAAACTATCGTTTGTTTGTCCTCCTCAGCTTTGAAAGTGCGGGCGGGCTGGTTTTTAAAATCCGATTTAAGGCCTAAAAATTGTTTGATTGGCGTAACTCGACCGACCCTAAAAATAGGCCCGACCCCAGACTTTGTTTAATAAAACATGATGATAAAATAACAACATTAGGTGGTGTCTATAGGGTGTACACAGATTTCGAGTTCAAGGTCATGCAGGGGTCTAATAGGGTTGATTTCTGAAAATCACCTTAAAATTCCCTATTTGCTGTGATCATCAGAATAATGACTAGCTCTAGCATTACGTGCATGTACAATGATATAGGGTTATAATATAATCAGATTTGGCTTAAGGGCTGGGGTATGAACGTTTGGACAGTATTTATTTTGGGACATTAGAGCACATCAGACATATCGAATTGCATTCTAAATACGGAGAATGTCTTTCTGATATCAAATAATTTTGATTTTTTGAAATTCGCAATTTAATACACATTTTATGGCAAATCATTAAAAATTGATATTTTTGATATTTAACAGTACTCGAAGTAAACTTACTAAATCTGATGATTTATACTTAAAGAGTATGTAGGTGGGATGAAAAGCCGACGATAAATTGAAAATTTTGACCTTTCGTATTGAAGATATGGATTTTTTTCCAAAACACCAAAAAAAAAAAGGTCTTTTGGGAAAAAATCCATATCTTCAGTATGAAATGTCAAAATTTTTAATTGACCGTCGGCTTTTCCCCCCAGCCACATACACTTTAAGAATATATCATTAGATTTAAATAATTTACTTCGAGGACTGTTATGTATCAAAAATTTGAAAAATATCAAATTTTTATAATTTGTCATAAAATTTGTATTATATTGTGATTTTCAAAAATGAAAATTATTTGATATCAGAAAGACATGCTTCGTATTCAGAATGCAATTCGATAGGTCTGAGGTGCTCTCATGTCCCACAAAAAATACTGTCGAAACGCAATAAACGCTCATTCTAGATCCCTTAAACATGGGGAGAGGTCTGTTGACTGTTGTTTTGGGTTTGTCCAATTTGAATGAAAATTAGTATATGTTATCCTGATATGATTCAAAGTATAATGGAGGTCATTTCAAGGTCAACAGAGGTCAACCAAAGGGCAAAAAGGGTATAATTCCAAAGTTTGTCCAATTTAAATGAACATTAGTACATGTTTTAACGAAAAGACAATTTTGTCCAAAGTCATTTTAAGGTCATCAGAGGTCATTTCAAGGTCACGGCTGGACTTCGTGATCTTAATAAGACCGCAGCATATCTATTTTTTTTTCTTTTCTTTGGATACAGCATCAGAATGCTACTTCGATTATCTTGGACGTGACTATCGTGGTTCAGTTCATCAAACCATAAATGGCATGGAATGTCAATCTTGGACAGCACAATATCCCCACAAACACGACAAGACACCAGAAAACTATCCGGACAGTGGTCTCGGCGAGCACAACTACTGTCGTAATCCGGATGATGGCAGTGGCCCTTGGTGTTACACTACAGATCCGAGGACTCGATGGGTATACTGTCCCGTGTCTTACTGCGGTAAGTCTGTATTGCGCTATTCCAGTTGATATCCTTACATCCTTATGTCACCCATTAAGATAAGACTTAACTCCTTGCGCCGTTCTCCAAACACTGAACTCCTTGCGCAATTCTCCAAACACTAAACTCCTTGCGCAGTTCTCCAAACACTGAACTCCTTGCGCAGTTCTCCAAACACTAAACTCCTTGCGCAGTTCTCCAAACACTGAACTCCTTGCGCAGTTCTCCAAACACTAAACTCCTTGCGCAGTTCTCCAAACACTGAACTCCTTGCGCAGTTCTCCAAACACTAAACTCCTTGCGCAGTTCTCCAAACACTGAACTCCTTGCGCAGTTCTCCAAACACTAAACTCCTTGCGCAGTTCTCCAAACACTAAACTCCTTGCGCAGTTCTCCAAACACTGAACTCCTTGCGCAGTTCTCCAAACACTGAACTCCTTGCGCAGTTCTCCAAACACTAAACTCCTTGCGCAGTTCTTCAAACACTAAACTCCTTGCGCAGTTCTCCAAACACTAAACTCCTTGCGCAGTTCTCCCAACACTTAACTTCTTCAGGAAACAGGCTTCTTTCTGCACTGCTCCACTTTATTGACAGATGTGTTGTTTTGTAAACCAGACTCCAGCAATTCTTTCATACACTCAAAATTTCGTTATTTCATTAAAATAGCACATTATTGGCTATGCAAATGTTCCTCCTTTTGAAGCATAAGTATTGAAGTATTTTTTGAAATCCCAGAATCTTTTTGAGGGGTACTGCATTATAGTTTTAAACCGCTTATAATGGTTATCCCAAATGAGGGAGACATGAAATCTTTTAGAAAACAGCTTTGAAAGAAGAGGCGCGGGCGGGCTGTTTTTTTTTATCCGATTTAATTTAAAAGCGTATATTTTGTGGTAAAATTGGTCTGTCGAATACGCTCATCAAGTAATGATCACATGGCACAGAGATGCGACTGACACATATACATTGACATTAACTGGTGTCTATGGGGTGTACACAGATTTTGAGTTCAAGGTCATGCAGGGGTCTAATAGGGTTAATTACTTATAATCACTTTAATATTCTCTATTTGCTGGATATTAAGTGATGTGATCATCAGAATAATGCCAAAATGACTCTAGCATATAGAGTTAAAACATAATAAGATTCGGCGTAAACGCCCATTCAGTGATTTGCTCGTCCGGACGATCGTAAAAATCATCAAAATTCAGATTTTAGTACCTTTGTCATTGTCATAGATGTGCTAACATAGCCTGATAGTAGTTCAGAAGACATGTATGGAAAACAAAATAAGACATTTTACACGAATCTGTAATTTATATATTGACAGTATATAAATTAGCTACATGTATTTCAATGGGGCTTCAACTTTTTCAATAAAGCTGTTTCCTTGTTTTTCTGCCCAAATTTTCTATTTCAGAAATACCCAATGACAATTTTAATGATTTATCCTTAACTTTAGGGAATTTATACACAATTTTTTTTACTTTCGCTGGGATCACTGAATGGGATTTTAAACATGAGGTGGGGTCTGTTTTGGGGACAAAAGAGGTAAAATTCTAAAATTTGTCCAATTTGAATGAAAATTATGTAATCCTGATAAGATTCAAAATAAAAATAAAGGTCATTTCAAGGTCACCAGTGGTCAATCAAAGGTCAACAGGGTAAAATTACAAAACATAATGAAAGGTCATCAGAGGTCAATATAGGTCATATCATTTTATTTTATTAAGGTCATCAGAGGCCATTTCAAGGTCACGGCTGGACTTCGTGGTCTTAATAAGACCTCAGCATATCTAGTTTGGTTTTCTTCTTTTCTTTAGATAGAACATCAGAATGCTACTTCGATTATCTTGGACGTGACTATCGTGGTTCAGTTGATAAAACCATAAATAGCATGGAATGTCAATCTTGGACAGCACAATATCCCCACGAACACGACACAACACCAGAAAACTATCCGGACACTGGTCTTGGCGAACACAACTATTGTCGTAATCCGGATGATAGCGCGGGCCTTTGGTGTTACACTACAGATCCGGAAACTCAACGGGGAGACTGTCCCGTGCCTTACTGCGGTAAGCATAGTGCACTTATGT
The DNA here is from genome assembly GCF_039555335.1 of Amphiura filiformis. Classification (NCBI taxonomy): domain Eukaryota; kingdom Metazoa; phylum Echinodermata; class Ophiuroidea; order Amphilepidida; family Amphiuridae; genus Amphiura; species Amphiura filiformis. Next base: position 905,640 of record NC_092645.1, read on the forward strand.
CCACGGCAAATTCACCGTGACCTTTCCAGCCATAAACCCGCTTAGTGAAGATTAAACCGAGATATGCAGTACTAAACCATTATAGATTGTCCAACGCAAATATATTACCACGTGATAATATTAATCCAATGAGCGATCGAATTGTCCGCTACGGTCGACTAATCCACTCGATAATGACATGTACGGGCGGAGTTCCACTGACTCAGTTTTGGGGTATTTTTCACTGGTTTGATGTTATTTACTCATCAAGGCGGTCCACCATTATTATAAGGACTATGCAAATGATTTAAAGATTGGCATGTAGAGAATAAACCATACATGATTGACAGAAAGTACTAAAGTTGTACCTATTACGGTTTCGTGACACCCCTCTTGCATATGCGACCAAGCCAGGGCGGCTCGGTGAAGCAAAATGTGCATTGGAATAACACGGGAGTTTGGATATATATAGATGGTATATTTCTTTCTCATACAAATGTATGGTCCCCCGTTATTAAAGCTTGTACCGGGTTGAAAATTCAGATATTTGGAAAAGAATAAGTAATTGAAACATATAGAAAGTACTAAAATCATAGCTTTTATACTTTCTCATATATGACGCTAACTAGTTCATCTCCTATATCTACAACACAGCGCTACCAGTAGGGTTCAATTGCCTATTGTGAGTGCCCCTGTGTTGTGTGCATATATGTAGTTAACAATAACTGCATGATGGTCTGTATTTGGCTATTCCAGTTGATATCTGTACATCCATATGTCACCGATAACGTCATATGAAATTCACACGAATATTAAGGTCGTGCCTTTCATGGGGTGTTCAACTGGATATAGTCCATTACGAGGGCTCAGAGCTACAACAACGCATCTCCATTAGCACCCATGTGTAATGTTGTTTAATAATGGAATCGTGCTTACGAATGACATTACACAGGGCTCAGAGCTACAACAACGCATCTCCATTAGCTCCCATGTGTAATGTTGTGTAATAATGGAATCGTGCTTACGAATGACATTACACAGGGCTCAGAGCTACAACAACGCATCTCCATTAGCACCCATTTGTAATGTTGTGTAATAATGGAATCGTGCTTACGAATGACATTACACAGGGCTCAGAGCTACAACAACGCATCTCTATTAGCTCCCATTTGTAATGTTGTGTAATAATGGAATCGTGCTTACGAATGACATTACACAGGGCTCAGAGCTACAACAACGCATCTCTATTAGCTCCCATGTGTAATGTTGTGTAATAATGGAATCGTGCTTACGAATGACATTACACAGGGCTCAGAGCTACAACAACGCATCTCTATTAGCTCCCATTTGTAATGTTGTTTAATAATGGAATCGTGCTTACGAATGCCATTACCCAGGAGAGCTTATGAATTTTACCAGCAAACACAAAAATATTTTCAAAACGTTTTAAACATGTTATATCATGGGTTTTGTTTTAGATAAAACCGCTTTACCCAGCAAACACAAACTCGTTTTGAAAACGTATTAAACTGGCGGTATTTTGGGTTTTGGTTTAGATTAAACGTTAAATAACATTAAATATCTAAGAAAACATTTAAAACGTTTGTTATGAAAAAGGTTCTAAAACAAATCCGATATTAAAACAGGTGATGTTGATATACCTCAATAACGTTTCGTGCTGTATCACAGCACTTTCTCAAATTGAATGACCAGCTTTGATCTTTCTCGTCTGTTGCTTCCTGTTGGTAGCTGACGTAGATGGCGCTGTTAGTAACTGGTCATATATGTGCGGAAGAAAGTAGTTGTCACAATCCCCTGTTGAGTATATTAGCCTGTCCCTCTTTCGTATCCATATTGATTCCTTTATATGTCTCCTTTTCCTGTTGGTTTCAATGTCTCTTATTTTGGCTTCGTCCCATCCAATCACATGGTTGTCCTCAGCGACATGCAACCCGACAGGCTATAATTGAAGACAAAATTAAAAAGACTAGTTTGCGTCTGACGTCAGAGCAGCGGCACGTTGTAATTGGTTGCTGACCTGCGCAGTACGGCATTTTTGGTCTGGTTAACAGGACGTCAAACGCAAACTAGTCTTTTTAATTCGGTCTTCTATTATAATACACTCAACAAATACACTTTATATTACCCGACATTTACAGTCTGTCCACTTAGAAGAACAAACCAAATCTGTGGCATCGGGGTCGATGCTTTGCGTCATACGCTAAAGTGACGCGACGCGTAAAGAGCGTGGTGCGCTCGGCAAGTACAAATCGCGCAGCAGTTGGCGCGCCAAAGAAGCATTGCATTGAGATAATTATTCTCATACCTTCAGTTTCCGAGGTCTATTTACTTTGTACTTCTATGTGGACAGACTGTAAACGTTTTCTGGCAACCTTTTCTAACCTTTTGCGAATGATGTCAAAAATGTTTTTGTTTGCTGGGAAGTTTCTTTGGAGACTCAATTATTTGACTTTGGGTATTGTAGACTGCCTGGCATTCTAGATTTGTTAAAATGTTTTCCAGCTAAAATCAGGCAGTAATTGCATCCCCCGGGTAGAAATCTACTGAAAATAAAATATATGGGGTTGTATATTGCGGCATTGGGGAACAAATGGGGAAAACGATACGGAAGTAAAAGGCTGTAAACAAATTAAAAATGCAAATCATCGATCGTATTTTTTGTATGTCGAGCATATCTAGGCATTAACAGCTGAAATCTAGGAGAAGGGCAAGTGACCTGGTGAACGAAGGGGGTCGCCGTAGATAGCTGGTCGGGGCAATTTTTACAGGCCAGCCAAGTGTAGCCAGCAATCGGGCTTGTTACCCTGATCGGAATCGACTGTAACAAGGTATTTTATCATGGGTCATCTGCCCGCCTTTACCAGCTGAGCCACGGGGAGAACACGGTTAAGATTTGGTCATGTGGGGAATTGAACCCGGGACCTCTCGCACCAAAGGCAAAGACCTTAAGGATACGATACATGATTTTCCGACAAGTGACTCATTTCGGAATGCGATCATGAATTTTGAAGAAAAAAAAGTTTCCCCGGGCTTCGTTGGGACTCGAACCAGCGATTCTAAACTTCCTTCGATTACGCGACTAGCGCTTTACCGCTCGGCCACCGTGGCAGTTGAGCGATGTAGTGTAATGATAAAAGATAAATCTCATAATGCCATCCTTAGCCTTTTGTTTACTAAAAAAGACGCGTTTTGTAAAGATAGATTAGCCGTTTTATGCATAAATAGCACGAACGTTTGGGAAAGGTTTCAAACAAATAATAAAGATACTGATGTGATGATGAAATCGCGTAAGTCGGGAATTATCTGCGTCGCAATGTTTTGTTTTGATTTTAGGAATTTGACCTTAAAATGTACGACTTCATGACATTATCATTCGAAATCAACAAAAGATATTTCAACACTATATGTCCTCATTCTTTCTCTAGAATGTTTTGTACATGTATGTGAAATAGCTTCAACAATGGTTAGCTGCATAATGATAAAAATAGCCTTGACTCAAAAAAGGGCGAGATGTACCATATTTACGGATTCAGGCTAAATTTAAAATTGATATAAAACGTTCGTTTTTTGATCGATTACAAAAATTAATTTTTGTCGTATAAAGAAATTGTATCTGGCGTGAATTACACTACAGTTTTTATTCCTAGGGCCCTTTGACTTCTTCAAATAATTTTTTTAATGATAGAGTGAATCCCCTGGCCCTCTATAATTACGCACAAAAGATCGACCCCTTAACAAGTGTGTCACGCTGCTCCCTTAATTCAAAACAAGACTTAATTCAATTTCCACTCTACCTTCAGATGTGACGACCACTGCTTCACCAGGAACAACTGTTTTGCCACCAGGTAAGTCCTATATATCAGGTTATCATACGGAATTACCCTTTTGTGGAGGGGTAGGGGACGGGAGGTTTACGGAACTTAAAAACCTTCTTGTCGGAAATAGGTTGACCCTATTGTTACGAGCCTTTATGACTCAAGGCCAAAATCACCTTTTACCCAAATTCACACGAATGCACAACACTAATACACTGTTTGATTGAGTTAACAAAATCTAAGTCTTTAATTGAATGTAAAATATGCTTGATCCAGGCAACAAATGCACAATATAACCAAATATATATAATCACTTTTAACCAATTACTACTTAGCCATCAGTCTTCTTCTTGGTGATCATAGAGTTCCATTGCAATGTTCTGGGTGGCTGATGTATATATCCTTATTCACTCGCCCTGAAGAAGTCACTGTTCAGCGAAGTCCACTGTACACTTGCATTCATAATCCTTTGCGTATATAATTCTCGCACAGAAATGGTGCTGCTTTCTCCAAGTACTTTTAAGTTAATACTACTTGCACCGTTCTCCAAACACTTAAATCCTTCAGGCTTCTTTCTGCACTGCTCCACTTTATTGACAGATGTGTCTTAGGATATATAAATAAAGGTACTTAATTTAATGCCCACGTGACCAGATGGTCGCTGACATTACGGCTTCTGGACAGAATGTCTGGAAAAGTGACATTTGGCACAGCGGGTGGTCTTCCTGTGTATTTTAATTGGAAACGCGGGATGCATGTCCAATCTTTCTAGCAAATTTGTCATTTTTTTGCAACTTTGTACTATTATTGTAAGAGTTTCCGTCGATAACTTTTTTCCGTCGGTGAAAACTTCCAAAATTTAGTTCTTGAAAATAACCTGATTGGTTAATTACATGATATAATCATCTCAGTAACCAATTACATTTATGCATCCATAACACAGATTGTCCAACAAACTGGGGTTCCTATAACGGACATTGTTACATGATCAATGATACAACGGCGGTGAGAGAATATGCAAGGGAAGCATGTTTACAAATCGACGCAGATCTTGTTGTTATCAAAGATGGGCAGGAAAATGTAGGTATAATAAACTACTGCCTTTCTTACAGAGCCCCTGATTGGTTAATTGCATGATTTAATTATCTTAGTAACCAATAACGGACATTGTTACATACTGATCAATGATACAACTGTGTATGATATGCATTGATTGAGGTGCAAACAAAGAGCTTCCCCAGTTCTTATAGACTTTTTACCTTCTCAATCATGCACTATTTCAGGGTGGGTATTAGTAGTATACTGCGCCAAGAAAGTATCCTTACACTTGGAAACATAATCACAATTTCAAAACTGAAGCATATTGGGGTAAATTTGTTTTTGTAATAGATACACTATCTAATCCTGCACATTATGACACCCCATTGAATCCAATATGACCTCAAGAAGTAAAGTTACAAGCAATTGAATAGAAGGTCCAGTTTTAAAAATGAAGCCTTATTTAAAGCAGTATTTATTTCAGTTTTTACTTCTCTGTACTTTTCATAACTTGCATTTTGTTGTCAGCTCTTTTGTTTCAGTTTTCTTTTGTTCCTTTTGTTTTAAAATAAAGGCACACACAAACTAGCCATTTACCACTCTCAAACCAGATGTCTAGTCCGTGGAGTTTTGAATAGGCCAGTGTGTCACTTTTAAAACTAGACCTTCGTTTAATGAAATGCTTGTAACTTTGCTTCTTGAAGTCACATTGGATTCAATGGGGTGTCAAAATGTGATAGAGCATCTATTAAAAAAACAAAGTTCAGTTTTGAAATTGTGATTATTTTCCAAGTGTAAGGCAGCACACCACTAAATCCTTCCGCATTTGGTGTAACCTTTGATAGTCCCGGTAAACATAGGTCGGTAGTGCAAACAAGTGGGTGTCCCTTGGGAGCAAGATGAGTAGCCATGATTGTTTATTATAATTAAATTAAAAGATATGCAATTGGTAAATGTTCAGAATATCACAAAATGGTGCATCTTGATCTGGTCAAAAGTTTGGCTCCCAAAACTAATCCGCGTACGGACATGGTAAGGAGGCATTCGTGCAAGCTGAAAATAAGGGTGGCGCTGTTCAAGTCCCCGTAGCTTAAAAGTTAGTCTCAACTTGTGTCAAACAACCCATTTTAAATTAAATTTTAATCTTTATTTAAGACATTGGTGCTACCAAAATATGAAAAATGGTTTTACATGGGGTAGAAAAACAAACTTACTTTCATGTATATTTACACGTATTTCAATGGGAGTTTATTTAGTGGTGTGCGCCCTTCGAAGACTCATTTTTTTAGGCTATGGGCATGATTGATACCTGATTTTAAGTGCCAAAAAGTTGAGATTTTTGCCTGAAACTTTTCTATTTGCAAAGAAAAAATGTCTGTTTTCTGTTACCGTCTACAAATACGCGATTTCATTCTTAAACGCACACGAAATTGTCTTCAAAACAAAGGTTCCCATCGAATTGACAATTTAAGACCGTGCTATAGAAATGAGCTATTTTGGCCTTAACATCATAGGAGTGGTCACTTTTGATTATCCCGGCGCAGAAAAAGTGAAACATCTTTGAAATTATTTTGATGCAAAATGTAATTATAAGAATAAAACTCGTATGTTAACGTTTTTAAAATAATCACTGACAATTTAATTGGGTCGCAATAGACTTTGAAAGTCAATGCATGCTTTTTTCGTAATACACGGCCCAAAATGCCGGTATTTTAAAGATTTTGTCAAATATTCAATTCCCAAGAGAGAAATATATCAAACAATTTGAATGATGGGTTTTCTTAATTTTAGATCTTGCCACAATAATACACACAACTTGGAAAATGAACATTTTAAAGTGCCAAGATGACGTTCCATCTACCCATACCCCCAAACTTTAGAACATAGGCCTTTGGCATATCCGTATATACTGCATGATAAAGAGCGGGGGGGCGGAATGCTCACATACTGTTTGTCCACCATGTCATATTTATGATTGTGAATATTTTTGAAAGAAATCAATCACTTTTCTGATATCAGTGGGAATATAAATACAGTTTAACATGGCCTACTATGTTGCTCTGGCCCTAGAATTATAAAAAAGGGCAAAAAGTAGTACATTTTTCACTAGGTGCGAACTTGTTTGAAGCGCTGTTTTATAACTTTGGAGCGACTAGCAATAAAAAGAAATGAAACTTTTTTAAGATGTTTAACACTGATTCCAAAAATAAAGAAAAACAAAAATATTTTGTTCTTAGAAGGCAGCACACCACTAAATCCTTCCGCATTTGGTGTAACCTTTGATAGTCCCGGTAAACATAGGTCGGTAGTGCAAACAAGTGGGTGTCCCTTGGGAGCAAGATGAGTAGCCATGATTGTTTATTATAATTAAATTAAAAGATATGCAATTGGTAAATGTTCAGAATATCACAAAATGGTGCATCTTGATCTGGTCAAAAGTTTGGCTCCCAAAACTAATCCGCGTACGGACATGGTAAGGAGGCATTCGTGCAAGCTGAAAATAAGGGTGGCGCTGTTCAAGTCCCCGTAGCTTAAAAGTTAGTCTCAACTTGTGTCAAAAAACCCATTTTAAATTAAATTTTAATCTTTATTTAAGACATTGGTGCTACCAAAATATGAAAAATGGTTTTACATGGGGTAGAAAAACAAACTTACTTTCATGTATATTTACACGTATTTCAATGGGAGTTTATTTAGTGGTGTGCGCCCGTAAGGATATTTTCTTGGAGCAGTATATATCAACCTCATAGATCGTATGCATCTGATGGTCTTTTAATCATTTTGTCTTAAGGTTGGTCTGAACCCAGGAATTATGGAAACTTCCGGGCCTCATAACTTCTAAATTGTTGGTCTAAAGTATATAAAAGTATACATATTTAGAATGGCAAAGACTTGATAAGTTCAGCTGTGAGGTCAAATTTGGGCCAAAATGGCACTTTTGGCCCAAAATCCCAAAAATAACGGTTTTTGAGAAATTTGCCCCCAAAATGGTCAAAAAATGTTGATTTTTCAAAAAAATCATAAAAAAGCCCGATTTTGGCACAAATTTCAAATATTTTTGGTGAAATTGGTCAAAATTCAAAAAAATGAAAAAACGGGTCCTAGATATTTTGATCTAGTTTTTAAAAATTAATAAAAATTAAATTTTGGCCCAAGAATTTTTTTTTTATTTTGTGCATAAAAAAAGAAGTGGGCCAAAAACCGTTATTTTGGGGATTTTGGGCCAAAAGTGCCATTTTGGCCCAAATTTGACCTCACAGACGAACTTATCCAGTCTTTGCCATTCTAAATATGTATACTTTTATATACTTTAGACAAACAATTTAGAAGTTATGAGGCCCGAAAGTTTCCATAATTCCAGGGTTCAGACCAACCTTAATCAGTTAATATGGGCTAATTCCATTTTTGTGGATTATCCATCGATTAAGGCCATCGATTTTACTAATTATGACGTCATTAGCACCACGTGTGATATAAAGTCTGCACAAAAAGAAACCCAACTGTTATAAATACGCCTATAGCTTCAGAACTAATAATTGTTTTCACAATATTTCAACATAAAAAGGAGGAGGATTTATTTACGCGCAGTTTGACATTACGTTTGGGAATTGGAAAGAACCTTCTGATAAATCATGCATGACTCAATTACAAATCTCTACATCCCTTTCTTCTTGTCTATTGATATTTTGAATAGTGTTTATCTTTCCCAAATAGATAGCGCCCTGATCGATTGTTCCTGCATATCAACATGCTTCATTTACATTACATTACAGAGATCGGACACTAATCCCTACCATAACAAACCATGTATAGACTCTACATGCAAATACAGGTGATATAACAGGTCTATATTACAGGATTAGATTAGTAAACTATGATCTATTTGCAAGTATTATATTGATTGAGCAGGAAAGATTTGATAATATTTTTTTGTATAGTAGTCTAGTTGCCGGCGTGCGTTATTTCTTTCTGCAACCATAATGGGCCACAATGCGATAACACATAGTACATACATGTAATTAATAGGCCTATGAGGCTAGATATAACACGAGTTTATTACCATTATTATTTCCTCTTACTTAATAAAATAAAAGAAATCGATAGAATTAAAATTCTATAACGGTTTACCTGGGGTTCGAACCCACAACCTTTGTATCCATAGTCTAATGCCTACACGACTGTGCTATGATTCGTTGTGCCAGAAAGGTGTTTGTTTATGATACTTATTGATTACGGAATAAACTGCATACACACAATATACTATTACTAGTATAATAAATACGAATATAATCCTAACCCTAACCCTAATCCCTAACCCTAACCCTTACCCTAACCCTAACCCCTAACCCTAACCCTAACCCTAACCCTAACCCCTAACCCTAACCCCTAACCCTAACCCCTAACCATAAGACCCTAACCCTAAGACCCTAACCCTAAGACCCTAACCCTAAGACCCTAACCCTGACAATAATGAACCTTGCCTCGGACTATGCGGTTAGTGATATATTGCGGCCCATTATGGTTGCAGAAAGAAATTATTTATGTCTCTTTTGCACAATTACTGTATTTTTGTGGGACCTGAATTTCAAATTTTTATGATGATGACATAGACTCGCTTGCCAGTCCTATATACGCCGTACCTATGTATATTGAGGACTGGCTTACGCAATTTTGGATGTCAATGGGAAATACACACTTAACGATTTGTGCCGGTTAGAAACTTGAAAAAAAAATCTTTAAAATTTCATCAATGTATATAAATGTGGTACCAACTGTATTGTGCTTGATAATTTAAGACTCGGTTGAAACAAAATTAAGGATCGAAAGCATTTAAGTGTCCAAAAAGGCAAAATTATCGTCAAGGGTTCAGAATTCGAATCGGGAACGAAAATATCCGATCTTTGCGATCAAAAACACAAAATTACAACTTTAAACATACTATTGGCAAAAGACATTATTACCAAACAATATAGAATAGAAAATTTGACATCATTTTCTCAAAATAATGAAAAAATTTGCTCACTAGACATCGAAAAAGTACGCAATCCAATTCCCGTTCAAACGCGTGGGAAACTGAAAGTGCATAATCGTGACTAATGATGACATGTATGATGCAAACTCATAGGTGTTGTGCGTTTGGCAAGTTGGGAGGGTGGGGTTCAAAATGACCCCATAGGATTATAAAATTGCTCAAATACCTCTTTCAAATATATCAAATTATTTACATAAATAAACATAAATAAATAAATAAATAAATAAATAAATAAATAAATAAATAAATAAATAAATAAACGAAAAAAATTGAACAAATTTTAGCGTAGCATTAAAATCATAAATATAACCATTGCTGGCAGGAGGACTCGAACCAACGATATTGATATCAGCAGTCTGATGCTCTACCATTGAGCTAAATGACAGCATCTAGTGATGAGCGAAAGAAAGAAATATAAAATCTCAATTTGTAATTTAAATTTATTTGATAATTTTCTAACCTATATTTTCTTTCGAGCAGGGACAAATATTTCCCCTTTTATCTAATTTGACCGCGTATATAAGAATCTATTTCTTTTATTACTGATTTAATTCCGCGATTTGTTCCATTAAGCAATATCAAAGATTAATGTCACACATCTCACAACAGATATTTAGTTGGTCTAGTGGTCTTTCACAGTGCTGTTTAACCGGGAGGTACCGAGATCGATTCCCACCTCTGCCTGCAATTTTTTTAAAGACTGGGAAATAATAACCTGACATTCGCCGCTGACATTCGTACTTCAGTAGCGGAGTTATAACTTGTTAAACTTTGCTCCTTCCGTAAAAGGGTACATTATTTTGGCACTACATTATTTCTTTCTTTTTTTCACATTGCTGGTATTAAATATCAAATGGTCATAATTGGCGGTCACTTCAAACATGGAAGAAAGAGATAAGAAGGAACCACAACGAACGCATTCACTTTGTCCACTCCCTTTACCGACATTTAGTTGACATTGTTATTCATGAGGATTTACTTTGATCAATACCCCGCGTTAAATAGGTGATTGGTATTGTATTCCATGTATTTGCATGTCTTCTGGAGCGTGTGTGAAGGATGATTTGAACTAATGACCTTCCGTGCAAGCACCTTATAGGATTTTCTCTGGTGACGTGATCATCGGTCATTGATGGCCTACATCTTTTTCTTCCATTTTGCCCAAATTTTCCGAACTTTGATGATTTTTTTTCTCAGAGTTGGCAGTCTTTGGCACTGAAACGAGTTAGCTAGTTACGATTATACACATATAAACTATTAAATTAAACAGGTTTTATGTACCGGACTCAACCGGAACATTGTGCATTATTTAAGAACATTTTACATCTATTTTTCATCGAAAAAGTCACCAAAATCTTACCTTATTTGCTAAAGATGAAACTCAGCAAAAAAAAACGGCCGATTTTGAATACCTTTTCGATGTTTTATAGGACATTTTCTACACAACACGATCAAGAAAACAGTTTGACTGTAGATCCCAAAACAAAGCTACTATACATGTTCAGAGCATCAGTGAAATTCCATAATCTTACTTCTGGGTAGCGTTTGTTTGTTCGTGGATGGGTTTGTTATAAATTTTTCCAGTAATGATTTCGCCAAGCATCGATCGCGGTAAATGGATCATACATGAAAGGAAGTACCATTGATAGCTTTTCTTTTCATGCATCAATAGATAAGCGGATTAAAACTTGGCCGATCGAAGTCGTTGTGGTTCCTTCTCATCTCTTTCTTCCATGCTTCAAATCATCCCCAACTGAACTAGGTTCAGGAATTTCCTCTCATTGTTAACCCACCACTTGAGAATAAAGGACTATGATAGGTGCAACAGGATTACCTACGGGATTATCTCAAGGATATAATTCTGTTCTCCATCCTTTTCTTACATCTTCTCTGATATGTGCTAGTGTCAATGGTTATTGTTAAAAGGCAATAAGGTGTGTAATTGCAATATTTCCTCTGAATAGGAAAGACTCTCTACATCGAGTTATGTATGCTGGTGGTTCGCAATACTGTTATTTAAGAGAAGGTATCTTCCAAATCCAAATTCAAATGATACCCCCATTTGTTCAATTTGGTTCAATATTAAGAACACAGCAGCGTTTTTAAAAGTTGCAGCTATTTGTATTGATTTGAAGTCAGCGCGAAGATAATGACGGGCTTTACGTGTCACATGCTTGTGTAATAACCATTGATTGCTGTAAACTGCAACTTTTAAATTTAGGTATTTTTCTTTAAAAGCTCTGCTGTGTTGTCAATATTGAACGGCATTGGACAAATTGCTTACTTACTTGCTTATGTCTACTCTTGTAGTCGGACTCCCATAATGGCTCTCCAAACTGCTCTGTCAAGCATATAATTATTCTTGATGTCTGGGCCTGTTAATCCTGTATCATCTGTTTGGGCTGACACATAAGAACACTTGAAGCTGCTTCCTCTTCGCTTCTTGCACAGTGCCCTGCAAACTTTAACCTTCTAATCCTGAGCCTCTCAGAGATTGGTAACAGATTCCCATATAGTTCTTTGTTGGTGGTGTGAGTTTGCCATGAGATATCTAGTGCCTTCCGCAAGAGACGGGTATAGCAGCCATCCATAGCTTTTGGTAAACAACTTGATCTTTAGGTTTCTTGGTAGATTACTTTTCCAGATCTTGTCCATGCTGTTGCATGCTTTCCTAGCAAGTGCCTTTCTGATGTTGAAGTCCTTCTCACTACTGGCAGTCCATGCACCTAGATATTCGAAGTCTTGTACTATCTCCAATTCGCTTCCGTCCAGTGTTTTTATTGAAGACGGAGTTTCCTTGTACAGCATTGCCTTGGTCTTCTTGGCATTCATTCCTAGTCCCACTTTCTGTGCAGCAGGTTCAACAAGATGTAACAGTTCTTGCGCGTCTTTGAGGTTGTCAGCTAGAAGAGCAATATCGTCTGCAAAATCCAGGTCTGTGATTGTGCGTGGGCCTATTCGCCTACTTTTCCTGGGCTCCAGAGTAAAGCCAAGTCGCTCTTCATTGCCTTCCATAGCCTTCCTTAAAACATAATCAAGGACTACGATAAAGAGGAATGGTGCCAGAGTGTCTCCCTGCAGAACTCCTGCTTGGATCTCAAAATCCTTAGTGACACCATCAGGTGATGTGACATAGTATGATGGTACATGCATCCTATGGCAGCCACTAGCCTCTCTGGGACTCCATATGCTCTCATTATGTCAAGCATTTTCCCACGGTGGATGGTATCAAATGCCTTCTTGAAATCGATGAATATTACTGCTGCATTGAGATTGTTGCCTTCCTCAATTATCCTCCTTAGAGCAAGTATTTGTGACACCGTAGATCTCCCAGGTCGAAAACCATTTTGGTTGAATCTCAGGACCGGGTCAAGGTAAGGGCGAATCCTATTGAGTAGCAGCTTGTTGAAAGTTTTTCCTACGATGAATGACAAACATATTCCCCTGTAGTTCTTCCCTTCTCTTAAATCTCCACTTTTGGGGATTGGTATGAGGTTGAGAATTGACCACTGGTCAGGTTTCTTTCCATTCATCAATGCCTCATTGCAGAAGTTGAGGACTATGTCATCAAGGTTGCAGCGTTTTAGGACTTCAGGTGGAATCCCATCCTTACCGGTGCTTTTCCCTTCTGAAATGTCTTTTTTTGGCAGTGTCATATATTCAACCTGATCAAAAGCATCAGTTCGCATGTTGAACTCTTCGTATACTTGATCTATGGCTTCATACTCATCGGTTACATCTGGTGGGTCTCCAAGTAGTTGCTGGAAGTGTTGGAACCAAGCATTCAGTCTTTCGCCTTGCGTGTCTCCTTTTATTTGACTTTTTTTAGCAGATTTACGCCCACTAACTTCATTGGTGAGGTCCCAGGCTGCCTTATGCTGGCAGTTGATGTTACAATTCTCCACCTCCTTGATCTTTCTTTTAAGGATTTGTTCATTTGCCTCTTCATAAACCTTGCTCAGATGATTCTTCTTAGACTGCAGTTCTGATCTTGACATGCTTGAAACTTCTTGGCTGTCCACAAGTTGCGCTTGCTGTAGTTCTCTCCTCGCTTCTTCAATCCTGGGATCATGCCAGATTGCTTCCTTAGGGCGCTTCCTAGCTTTTGGAATTAGCTCCTCCGCAATATCTTTGTTGGCCTGGATACTGCTGTAACATTATCATCACAGTTCTTCCTTAGTGCACTGAATTGGTTCTGCACCTTAATAGTGTAGCGCTCCTGAAGCTCATCATCATGTACTAGTTGTCTCCAGTCATACTTAACTTTCCTTGGTGGAGTTTTACCACTAGCTCTTAGACTAAGGCGTACTTTGGCTGTCACTATGCGGTGGTCTGAACCTATGCTAGCAAAGGAGTTGTAGGCACAGGAGTTGGTAACACTATTTCTCCACTTTCTGCGTACCAGGATGTAATCTATCTGTACCTTAAATCCATATGGTAAGCTACACGTCCAGAGTCGTGGTTCCTTCTTCCTAAAACAAACATTTGTGATAACAAGATCATTTTCCAGGGCTAGGTTGTGAAGCATTTCACCATTTCCGTTGGTGGTTTCATGATATGGAAAGTTGTAGTATTCCTTGCCAACACGACCATTGAAGTCGCCCATAACGATCAGAAAGTTGTGGGCTGGAACTTGTCGTATCGTTCTGTCTAGTAGTTGGAAGTGTTGTTCTGCATCTCTTTCCTCAGACACGTTTGTAGGACAGTAGGTGACAATAACTGTAGTCCTTGGATTGCCAGCAAAGGTCATGCACAATATTCTAGGTGACACAGAGTTACAAAATAGAAATGCTCTCTTAGCTTATGGGCTTAACAGTAGTCCGACTCCTCCAATGGATACTCCGCCAGTATTTCTCCAAGCAGAGAATAAGACGAGTTGATATCCATCATAAAGATCCTGATGCCTGATTTCCTCGTCTTGGTGCACAATTCGATGTTCCTGTATTCCAACAATGACTTGGTTGTATGACTTGGCTAGACCACATATTTCCTCTTGAAGATGCATACTACTCATGTAGAAATGTACAACGACTTCTTACATTTAAGGAGTTTTGACTTACTTACTTTACTTAACTCACTTACTCCTCCTCTATCCGTGTTCACCCCTCCTTTCGGCTTTAAGGTGACCACTTCATGTATATCAGCAGGTGATACAGATTCGGAGCTAGGTGATGCTATGGTAGGGCTTTAACCCTAGTGCTTTTGGTTGTAGCCATTATTGTTAGTCTTTCAGTTGCTGTAGGTACTGTTGATGGTCGCAACTCCTATCAACAGGTGCCCTGTGGCCGTTGAGAATGAAAGTTGTGCTTCTTTCTTCATCCGCCCTCTGCACTTGTTACTTTTGTCTCCAACCAAAAGCGCCAAGTTGTTGCTCAGGTCTCAGGACTCCCTGATTTTGTTCACTGGCTGTACGATGAATTACCTTCAAAGCACCCTCTTGCCGTTGTTGAGATTAGATCCCAAATCCGCCTAAGGTAGTGGACTACCTTAGCTATTTAACCCATAGCTGGGACAAGCGTTGGTGAGCACCAGAGCGTATCCACATGCCGGTGGGTCATGCATACTGCACCTCTAGGGCAGCTTGTTGCTCCGAGATCCCCTACATATCTGCCTGGGGTCGCAAGATCCCAGTTACCGGTAGTGACCAACGTGGAGGTTATGTAGAAGTCTTGAGATAGGAGAGGCTATGTACTGGCAGGAGAAGACTTACTCAATCTGCTTCTCTTTTCACCTTTCGGCTAGCCAGCGGCAAGTTGGGTTCATCCGTAGTATAGGAGTGTTTCAAGTAAGCAAAGAATTAAGCGAAGCAAACAAAGCGTAGCAAGGAGAAGGATAGGAAGGGAAGGAATGAAGGAAAGGAAGGAATGAATGAAGGATAGGGAAACAGCAACTACAACTACTTCTACAACTACAACTATTATGCACTAGGCACATCACTATACTCCTGTGACAATTTGTCACCCACCACACAAATGGGGTATCAAAATGCGTGTAAATAAATCATCCTTCTCACTCTGTTGAAATATTGTGAAAACAATTCATAGTTCTGAATCTATCGGCGTATTTATAACAGCTGAGTTTCTTTTTGTGCAGACTTTAGTTATACAGCGATGACGTATAGATCATCTGTGTAAAAGCCTTTTCTAACCAGAAAAAAGCAGCAACATTAAGTGATCTAAAATGAGCGTTTATTGCGTTTCGACAGTATTTTTGTGGGACATGAGAGCACCTCAGACCTATCGAATTGCATTCTGAATACGAAGCATGTCTTTCTGATATCAAATAATTTTCATTTTTGAAAATCACAATATAATACAAATTTTATGACAAATTATACAAATTTAATATAATATAAATCTAATGTTATATTCTTAAAGTGTATGTAGCAGGGAGGAAAAGCCGACGGTCAATTGAAAATTTTGACCTTTCATATTGAAGATATGGATTTTTTTCCCAAAAAGACCTAATTTTTTTGGTGTTTTGGGAAAAAAATCCATATCTTCAATACGAAAGGTCAAAATTTTCAATTGATCGTTGGCTTTTCATCCCACCTACATACACTTTAAGTATAAATCATCAGATTTCTAAAGTTTACTTCAAATACTGTTAAATATCAAAATATCAATTTTTAATGATTTGCCATAAAATGTGTATTAAATTGCGAATTTCAAAAATCAAAATTATTTGATATCAGAATGACATTCTTCGTATTCAGAATGGAATTCGATATGTCTGATGTGCTCTGATGTCCCAAAATAAATACTGTCCAAACGTTCATACCCCAGCCCTTAAGTGAATTTGAAAAGCTGATATGTTATTTGTATTATTATAGTTTTGTTTTTGTTGAAGTGTCACCATCTCTGGTGGAATTTTCCAGATTTGTACACAAACCAAGAAGGTGGTTCGTTAATCTAGATATTCAGAGTAAATCATACTATTATACTAAACACACCCAAAATTAAAAGTCTCCACTAGTTCCATCCCCATTTAATCAGAGTCTGATATGTTTATGGCAAAATAATTGATATAATAATTTTCTATACACTTTCCTCGCAGGTTGATACCAGATTTGATATGAAAAGTTTAATCATCGTGAGCATAGGAACAGTTGTTTGGAAATTCGTGCCATTTTAAAAATGACACAGGGAATTGTATCACGTAGCAGAGCAAGCGTGAGTGCCAATAATTACGTCGCCTGAATAGGCCGGCAGGTTAAAGGTTTACCCATGCATGTCAAAATGCAAATCAAATACCCTGCTCTTTCCATTGTGCGCAGGCAAGTGTACAATGATTCCTGTACGGGTTGCTGCAGGCCACATAATAAGCTGATACCATGCATTGGATTTTGCGTGGTCAATTCGTAATTTGTCATTTTTAAAATTGCACGAATTTCCAAACAACGGCTTTTATGCTCACGGTGATTAAACTTTTGATATCAAATTTGGTATCAACCTTTGAAGGAAAGTATTTTGCCATAAACTTATCAGACTCTGATTAAATGGGGCTGGAACTAGTGGAGACTTTTTATTTTGGCTGTGTTTATCATGACAATTACAGGTTGTCCTAAAAAGATCGTATGGCGAAACTAATGGTAATGCTTGCTGGGGAGTAAACAAAATATTCTATGTGCGTGGCCTGAACCACAGGTCTGTAGCGCAAATCTGTCATTTATCCAGCGTTTAGAGAATGTGTACTCAACCGTTGCTGTCAAAAGCCCATTGATTCTGGATACTTGTCAGAGTATTTAAGGCTACATGGTCTTTTTGGTTGAAATTTTTGGCGGGAAATAATCCCGCCAAAACATTAAAGTAATCTTTTCCCACAACTAAACATCATAGTCAGGAAATTAATGATGCATCTGGTAGCTTAGATCATAACTTTCATTGCACTTAGTTGCAATTATCCCAGAAAATTCTTGATTTGTTTTTACAGAGTCTTGAATTGGCGATGTTTTTGATCAAAAACATCACTCGGTGTATTTTGAAACTCGAGGCATTAACTCTTCTCAAATTAGCCCCAAATCATAATTTAATATATGCATGTGTAGCAAACACCAATGGGAATAATTGGACGTTGTTTGCGGAGCCTAAATTTGGTTTGATTTTATTTCACAATAATTCTAAGGTGAGAATTTTGACCTGACATTTACTTTTTTTTTTTCAAATTTAAATTTATTGATATACATATTTTGAATAAATAAAGAGTACGCTTACCTTTCTGCAACACTTCCCGGTATCATTAAGCATCTGCTGATAACCAACATTTTAGCTGAAAACAGTCCCTTCCTATCATTTTTGAACAACATATGGTTGAAAAGTCCGTACGCTGCGTGTATAAACTAGCACAGCGAGATAACGAACAGAGCTATTTACGGGGGGGTATCTATTGTAAGCTATTAGGGTAGGCCTATAGTATATCTTCCCGCAAGTGACAAGATGTGTCAAGCAGGGCGGTATATTCAAACGCTATTGTCTGGATCATTGAGTATCGATTGAGCACGTATACATGCAGCACGGATGTGTGTGGTCGTCCCCAGGTTTTGACATAAATTACAAATGACGTCGTGAATGACCCAGCGTTTTCATTTTATTATTACTAAATTAATCGTCGTTTATCACGAGTGCTAAGAGTTGTACCAGTTCAATTCATCAAAATTAATTTGTATTAAATGAAAAACAAACAGACAAGTAGAGTCATAATCTTTCTATGACCGTATTCCTACCAAAATCAAAATCAAAATGATTTTCAATACACTAGAAACGTGTTGATATGTATATCTTTGAAAATCGCCGAATGTTAACCACAGTCACCGTGGCACAGCATAGGCCCCGGTGAAAATTTTAGTATTTTTTATTCTTTTTACTAATGCGCTGTGCCGTTTTACAAACACGCCCCTGAATGAAACTCATGGGCATTTACCCTTAATGACATTGTAATTATTATGCTTACTCAGTACGACAGCAACTTAGCTCACTTCCGGTAATTTCTACCGGCGTGACCTCTGCTGTTACGTAACGTAATGTTGAAAATCAGGTGGCAAATACAGTTTTTCAGAAAACATCAAAAAAATGGAATACACGAGTCGTTTCTCCCTTCATTTCCATATTGAGCCCATAGATAAGATATGAAACATGAGTATAAGGCAAACAGTAACGTGTAAAAGTCCAATTATTGTGGAGAAAATGAATGTTTATTGTGCGCGAAGTAGCCTAAAAAATTTAAAAAAATGCATGTCACGATCACCAAAATGGTTATATCTGCAACTATGAGCCAACGCCGGTCGTATGCTTTTCTGTAATGATAGATATTAGGGAACTTGAGCTTGAGCTAAATTTTCAGCGAAAATGATTGGTGGAATAATCTAGTCGTAGGTTGGAAAGTTGCTTTCAAAACGGCTTCCCCTCGCAAGCGTGCGTGACCATTAGTGACCAGTGTCAGCAGGAAAATTAACAGCCGGCCTTGTCCATATAATCGATTAATAATTGTCAGGATCGTCCAGTTGACTACAGTGATATTTATTTATTCATACAAAATACTGCCCTGTCTTACAAAATATCGAAGTCATTATAAAACATAATTTCAAGCCATTTGACTGAACTTACAAACAGTTTATAAAAGATTATTGTTGAACGAGACACTGAATTAGAAATAACATTGCAAAAGGTACGAGAATAAGTAAGCAGGTTGTGATGGTCTAGTGTCTAAGGCCGTGCCTGAAGTGCAGGAGGTTGGAAGTTCGAACCCTACCATAGCGTGTTTTTTTGAAAATATTTATGATATTAGTAAACAACTTTCAGGAAGGGTTTCTGATCATTTGAAGCAGAAATAATGAGGTAAAATGAAAGAAAGCATTTTTTTTTTTTTGACCGCTTATGTTATTCTATTGAAGATAATTAAAGTTACTCTAGACAACGAAACGCTGATTCCAATTATGTCTATGTCTGGGTAGGGTGTAAGAACGATGTGAAAATTACAAATAATATTATGCCAAAATATCAGGTTTGAAATTCGTAAATTATGGCTGACGCTATCTTATTTTTCAATATGTAGGCCTACGCATAAAGAAAAACATTGCAAACGTGTTGCATAGAAATATTTTCAATTGATCATAATACTGACGGGCCTACACACATACACCATAGGCCTAACAGAACAAGAGAGAAAAAAAAAAGCGAAATGCTGTAGGATTCGAACCTTCAACCTCTCAGCACTTCAAACCACGGCGTCAACCACTAGACCATCACAACCTGCTGTACCATACTCGTATCTTGTGCAATCTTATTTCTCATGCAGGGACTCGATCAACAATAATATTTTTAAAACTGCTTTTAAGGGATCTAAAATGAGCGTTTATTGCGTTTCGACAGTATTTTTTGTGGGACATGAGAGCACCTCAGACCTATCGAATTGCATTCTGAATACGCAGCATGTCTTTCTGATATCAAATAATTTTCATTTTTGAAAATCACAATATAATACAAATTTTATGACAAATTATA
This sequence comes from Amphiura filiformis, assembly GCF_039555335.1. Classification (NCBI taxonomy): domain Eukaryota; kingdom Metazoa; phylum Echinodermata; class Ophiuroidea; order Amphilepidida; family Amphiuridae; genus Amphiura; species Amphiura filiformis. The sequence continues at coordinate 926,024 of NC_092645.1, forward strand.
AAAATTTGATATTTTTCAAATTTTTGATATATAAAGTCCTCGAAGTAAATTATATAAATCTAATGATATATTCTTAAAGTGTATGTAGCAGGGAGGAAAAGCCGACGGTCAATTGAAAATTTTGACCTTTCATATTGAAGATATGGATTTTTTCCCAAAAAGACCTATTTCTTTTTGGTGTTTTGGGAAAAAATCCATATCTTCAATACGAAAGGTCAAAATTTTCAATTGATCATCGGCTTTTCATCCCACCTACATACACTTTAAGTATAAATCATCAGATTTATAAAGTTTACTTCAAGTACTGTTAAATATCAAAAATATCAATTTTAATGATTTGCCATAAAATGTGTATTAAATTGCGAATTTCAAAAAATCTAAATTATTTGATATCAGAAGGACATTCTTCGTATTCAGAATGCAATTCGATATGTCTGATGTGCTCTAATGTCCCACAAAAAATACTGTCCAAACGTTCATACCCCACCCCTTAAGTTCAGTCAAATGAAGTGATATTACTTTTTATATTGACTTCAATATTTTGTAAGTCAATGCAGTATTTTGCTTGAATAAATAAATATCACTGGAGGCCGGCTGCTATTTTGCTAGTGACACTTGTCACTAACGGGACACGCACGATTGAGATACGGGCCGTTTTGAGAGTAACTTTCCAACCTACGACTCGATTATTCCACCAATCATTTTCGCTGAAAATTTAATACAAGCTCAAGTTAGTTAATATCTATCACTACAGAAAAGCATACGACCGGCGTTTGCTCATAGTTGTAGATATAACCATTTTGGTGATCGTGACATGCAATTTTTCTCATTTTCCCGGCGACTTTGGACATGTTCAAGCTTCTTTATTTTCAATATTATTCAACTTTTACTCGTTTTTTGTTCTTTGCACAAATGTTTGGTATCTTATCCGTGATCATGGTACGCAATTTAAGCAAAAAACGACCCGTGTCTCCCATTTCTAGAGCTATTTCGCTAAAACATGTTTGCCGGCCAAATTTTCAACATTTAGTTACGTAACCCGTGTTCACCAAGAGGTCACGAAGTTGCCGTCGTACTGTACTGCGAATGCGGTAGCATACCATAATTCTCCCCTGGCGTATATAGGACATCATTAACAAATTTTAACACTTCTCGGACCTAAAGATTATAAGGGATTATACACTTGCACCTACATCTACTGCGATATCGCTCGAGCTAGCCTTTCGAATATGCTTCTCGTGTGTAGTCATGATAGTGTGTAAATAAACGAATTAGATATAAAGCACGCACGCAGGGTTAACATCTTCACACGTCTCTGCACATGTCCGTAGGTTCTAGGCCTAGTATGAACTTTCATTTAACATTCTAACCAAGCACATGCACCTCAAATCTAACCCTTAAACGTACTACAGGGTGTCCCAGAAAAAATTACCGGGCGAATAAATTTGGACGTAAGACAATAAATAGACATCAAAATCAAAAAATCTAAACATCAGCGTGTAGCCCATCTTATTCTGCATCTTATACGCCAATTTTACTGGAATCGGTTGACTGATCGCGAAGAAATGAGCGAATATATAACACATTAGTCAATTCACTTCATTCCAAGTTTGAAAGAAAAATTATTCAACACACTGCACACTAGTGGTTAACTGTCAATGTGCTTCATATTTTGTTCTGTAAAATCCTTTTCGTTCTTTTTAAACAATCTGTTTCTTGCAAAAAAATTAATTAGGCTTTGTTTTAATTTGAAAACCTGCACGATATTGAAAATGAAAGCTTGCATATAAGATGAAGCTCGGTACTTGTAAATATATTTTTTCGTTGATGTTGATATAAATGTTGCATAAAGAATTATTTCATAAAGCATTCCAGTTGACTTAAAACACACACATTAATGTTTTTGGAATATTTCCAAGAAATTGTAATGCAAAGTTTAAATCTTTTAAAACTTCAACATTAATGTTGCTTGGTATCAAAAATCACACGTTAAGCTGTAAAGACTTGATCATTGTTATTCTTGGTTCAAATATTCTTTGGAAAGTTAAGATATAACATTAAGAATTGAAGTTGGAAAGCTTCCAATTGCAGAAATCAAAGTTTTCTCGGACAAACAGTTCTTCATCTTCAGTAAAAGCATGAATGACATAATACCGTCCGATTATGAACTATATAATGTGGACTAAATTTAATGAGATACACAAACTTTAGGAAGCTGTGAGCATGTATGAAAAACCGCCTGTTGATCAAACTTGGAATGAACTGAATTGATGCACGCATTATGTAATCGTTCATTTCTTCGCAACCAGTCAACCGAATCAAATAATATTTTCCTATGTGATGCACAATAAAATAAGCTATGCGCTACATTTTTAATTTTTTGATTCTGATGTCTATTTCTCGACTTACGTTCAATTTTATTCGCCCGGTATTTTTTTCTGGGACACCCTGTATAGTAACTAGCCACGAATCAACTTTTGTGACAAGCATAGGCCTACTTTGTGACTTTTGAAAAGGGCAGTTTTTGCCTTCAATTTAGGCTCATTCAGCCCTGAAGTCATGGAAATCTCTCATTTTCACACAGCACTTAATAAACAGTCATATAATTATTTCAAAGTTAGTTTTATTGGTACAAAACGAAACCTTACAATGTTATGATGACATGTTCAGAGGGGGACCAATTTCTTTTGATGTGTTTATATCATAAATTATTCGTCATTCCAGTGTTAAGATATTTTTGGAACTTTTTATGCATTTCTAGGCATTCGTAACCACTTTGTTACCTACTAATACACGAGCAGCATACTGGATAGGCTTGGCGTCAAATACCAATACGTCAAATAACTATATGTGGGTCGATGGGAATCACACAGTTTATGTGTAAGTACCAACGCGCCAAATAAATGAAGACCGTAAGTCCACTTGGCCCCTCAACATGTATACACTCAAGTTGCGTATAGTTGCGTATAGTTTCGTATACATGTAGTTTGGTAATGTTCAGGGGCCAAAACAAATCTTTCACAACCTTTCATGATGTTTTCACCCTGGAAAATGTATTAAACATTATAAAACCCTAAGAAACTGTACGTAACTTTAGTGTTGAGGGGCCAGGTGGACTTACGGTCTTCTTGCGCTCAGGTATTCAAGTATTTGTGGGTCATCAGTACGGTTTTGTGTTGCAGATTTGTAAATTAAAAGAAAACTACAAAGAGTACTACAAAACACTACAAACACGGTACGTGCGTGCATCCCACGGGATGTGATGGCACAATCACCCTAAGTGATATATGGGCACGAATACGCTAGCCTGGGCAGCGTGCGACCCGTGGCTAGGTGTCGGTGGCCTACTGCTTGGCATGCGAGGGGTCTCGGGTTCGAATCACTTCGGGGGTTAGGTTAACGAATATTTACAGTAGCAGTACATGACGCAGATGCATCTGTTTTGGTTCGAAGATCACAAGATTATTTTGTTTTTGTTTAATTTAAAAAAAAATACTCACGACTGATGGCTGGTTCACTGCATTTCCCGAGGTTTATGAATGCAATATCGCTCATCGGAATCAAAGTTTGTTTTAGGAGTTGAACATATTTTTTTTACATGACTGAGAGAGAAAGTGTCTTCATCGCAGATGATTGCTTTGGCCTCTTTCTTGTGTACCTATATTGCTTCTCTAATTTTTTTGATGTGACATTTGAGTCTCTGCCCAATATGCTTGCCCCTTCCCAGTCGGTACTTTCTCTCTCAGTCACCTTTAACCCCCTGGATAATACTGGTCATCTAACAGCATTTCTGATTGGTTGATAACTTAAAATGCTCATTTCAATTGCCTATTACGACTAGGCTTTATATTATTTACGAGGTACTAGGCTTTTACGACAGGAGTTCATAACAATTTGTACGTTTTTAGCGTGTTCGCCGACGGACAAGTTTAGAACTGTCAAGCTTTCGTCAGGAGTAGATCTGACTTCTTCAGAACAAAGTACCTAATAATGAGACATGGCAGGCTCTGAAAAGAGTCATTTACTAAAGGCTGTTTCCTGTCAACAGAGAACAAACAGATCTCGCCTATCTGCTGATGTAAAATGTTTGGTGGCTCTGAAAAGAGCCGTTCACTGAATACTGCCACTTGTCAACAGAGAGCACAAGCAGCTCTTGCCTATCTGCTAATTTTAAAGGTTTGGTGGCTCTGAAAAGATCCGTTCACTGAAGACCGCCCTAAAATATCAAATAATCGGTAGTGCATGACCTCTTTAACACTAAAATAGCACCAAGAATAGTCCAACTTGAGATGTTTCTCCATATTTAGCGTAAAAACACTTCAGAAACTTGTTTCATAAAGACTCGTTATTGTCTATGATATTTTGCAGTAAACTTTTGACGTGTGAGTATTACCGTCATGTTGCAAAGTCGAAGCTAACAACGCGTACAGCGCAAAGTTCATGAATAAATGTCAACTCGGCAACAGCAGATCGCCTCAGCAGCCAATCAGAGACAAGTGTGTTTCAACACAATAAATACGCGATGTACGCTTAACATACGCTCTCGGCAAAATCTAATAAGTAATTGATGAATACAAAACCCACCTAAGTCCATACTGTGGCCAAATTGAGTTAAGCATGGGAAATTGTTGCTATACATAGGCCTGTCAAATGTATGAAAAAACAACTCAAATTTATCCTCTGTGTCTATTGAGCATGTGAAAAATAGCATGTATGAAAGAACCACCCAAGTCCATGATTTGAGTCTTGTAACACATTGATTGAAATCCAGTATGTATAAAAGTCCGCGTGTAACACATTCATTGCCGGATAGTGACTTTTGGAGAAAAAATGGGTTTAATAAAGTAAAGTGTGTGGTTTATATTACATGGCAGAATGCTTATCAACATTATACATAACTGTGTGCTTTATTTTGTATTATCTTACTAGTGGGAATCTCATTCCAACATTGTTGTCTTTTTATATGATTCAAAAAACTATCCAAGTCCAGAATTTAAAATGAACCCCACGAAGTCCCTGAAATGCTAATCGTCATACTTAATACAGTTTAACCCACTCATTTGCAGTAAAACTTACCATATTGACCAGGTAAATATAACTGAAGGAATTAAAATGATACACAGGTTTTTCTCTCAAAATCACTTCCCATGGACTTGGGTGGGTTTGGTATTCATGTATTCAATTGTATTCCTTTGTAACAGCAACTGGCAACCAGGGGAACCGAATTCTGAAGGAGAAAACTGTGTGTCAATAACAACCGCAAATTATGAGGAGAACTACGCCCGAGGTGCATGGAATGACGCATCTTGCATTATTCGTCAAGGATACATTTGTGAAAGTGCTGTTAAAAGTGGTAAATAGGAATAGGCGTGGGATGCGGGGATCAGGCTTGGTATTTCAACACTACTTTGGCCTTTTTGTGGACAAAAAACCTGTTCTACTGGCCCAAACGACCCAGAATTTGCGTTTTAGAGATTTGTCTTTTAATGTTGATAAAATCATGTAAAATCAGCTGTTTTGGGGCCACAATTTATTAATTTTAGCTGAATAGCTGAACATTTTACAAAATATATATTAACCAAAAAGTCTTCAGATTTGTCAGATTTTTGTGAAATTTTAGGGTCATTTTAACCCCCCCCAAAAAAAAGCCTGACCGAGCCGACCCTATTTGAAAGGTCTGTCCGCCCATAGAACAGGTTTTTTGTTCGTTGCCGAACTGTTCAAAATCTTTATTTAGTTATTTTTCAGTTTAAAACATTGTCAATAATATTTTAAAGGCCGATATCTCAGTTTCTAATTTCATAATACCATAACTTAAGAACTCAATATCTTCGCTTAGAAATGTCCGATTTCATTGGGGAAAACGGATTTGTGGAGCAATCTTTATAGTTAAGATATGTAGCATTCAAAATTGATTACCTGCCCAAAAGTGTCTCTTTTTGATATACTATGTCACGTATATATATTTGATCTCGCTTTATAATTAATTTATTAAAATACCTTGGAAATATGTGCTTATTTAAGCATCAAGCGGCAAGTTCGCGTAAAAGCTGGCAACCAAATTATTTTGGTTAATTCTGGTATGCTAAATTCAAAGATTTTGTCTGCCAAGCTATATTGAAACTCCATGACCCTAAAACAGACCCCAAACCCCCTCATATAGGGGGCATTAATTTAAAATGCTCCAAATTCACTAAAAACATGTCAAATTATTTTTCAGGGTCTAAGGATCATATAAATGTAACATATTTGCGCGTAGGACATATAGTTTCAAGATTATGAGGCTGAACATGTCCAAGGTCAATTCGTATGTTATACAGGGGTGAAAAATTGAAGTTGCTCCGATTTTTGTAAAAATGGATGCAAACAGTTCCTCAAGTTCGATGTCAAGTTCAGAAGACAGATGCAAAATAAATAAAAACACCATTAAAATCTATGGAATCCTACATATCTTTTGACTCTTTGCTGTGTAACATGCTAACCAGATATCGCAGATAGTGTAAACTATTCTTTTTGTGAAACCTCTTAGCTAGGCGAACAATTTGCCTCAACCTTTACGAAAATTTGAGCAACTTTGACTTTTGACCCATACACAACAAGCAAATCGACCTGTGACCTTTAGGCCCCATAACTTCTTAACGATAGGTCGTACACGCACAAACTTTACATTTCTGGTATCCATGGGGCCAGACGCATAATATGACATGTTTGAAAGTGCTATTGGATTAAAAAATATTTTTTCCCCATATGCGATCATATGGGGTCATTTTGGGTTTTTTTGCGGGTCACAGTCTCAAAATATTGTTTGGCAGACAACAGATACCCAATTTAACAAAAATACGCTAGTTGCTTACTTTTACGCAAACTTGCCGCTAGGAACCCGAAACTAGACTACAAGTACAAACCCATCTTTCTCCCTGCATGCCCTTGTCTGTCTCCTCATGCTACTTACCCTTGGTTTGCTTTGATATTCTTACTAATATGGTTTAAGGTTGTAGGCGCAGGAGGCACCTCTATCAACCCTCTTGTTCCTTATCGCCTCTCTGTAGCCTACAGGGTGTCTCAATAAAAATAGGCCCTGTGGAAAGTGGTAAATAACTTAAAATATCGGCAGTAAAATAAAAATTTTCTTGAAGATTCAAAACCCATGAAGTGTCTTCTTAACAGTGGTGCAAAAATGATCCAAATCCGTTCACGCGTCACTGAGATAATTAAGTTTGTACAAATAGACACATTTTTGGACCATTCCAATGGGGTAATACACAGTAACAAAAGTTTATTATAAAAGAAATAAAAGAAAATGCCAAGTGTTGCTTTAGGAGTTGAAAACCAATCAATCAATCTCCCGAATAATGATTTTCACACTTTTTTCTTTGGGTTAAGGGCTCGGATAGCAACGTTTGCACAGTATTGTGGGACCTGTGTGAGAGCACATCAGACATATCACATTTCATCTGAATACGAGGAAAGTCCTTCTGATATCAATGTTGTTGTTTTTTTAATTCGCGGTATAACACACATGTTATGGCAAAATTATTAAAATTTGATATTTTTTGTATTTTTGATATTAACAATGCTCGAAGTTAACTTCACATATCTAATGTACTTATTGTATGTAGCTGGGATGAAAATCCGACCTTCAATTGAAAATGTTAACCTTTAATATTGAAGATATCGATTTTCCCCCCAAAAGACCCAATTTGTTCCTGTTTTGTAATTTGGGAAAAAAATCTTTATCTTTAATATGAAAGGTACAACTTTTCAGATGAAAGACGGCTTTTCGTCGTACATATCATTAAATTTATACAATTTACTTCGAGGGCTGGTGAATTTTAAAAATATCAATTATTAATTATTTGCCATAAAATGGCATTAAATCACGAATTTTAAAAACTATTTTATATCAGAAGAACATTCCTCTTTTTCGAAATGCAATCGATATGTCTGATGTGCTCTCAGGTCCCACAAAAAAATTCGTGAAGATGTCGCTCTTTATACTTTTGTCAACCAACAGTAGGGCTGAACTTTATATTGAAGTGGCTGAAATATGTGATTCAAGAAAAATACAGCCTGTCTCAAAAAAAATTGTGCAAGTGAAAAGCGCCCTCTATGGCAATTAGAGAATACCGTTGTGACATAATGCTTACATCAACGTCACGGGCGCAGTCTTAGCTCTCAAATGCCGTTTGTTCTGTTCAATTTGCTTGTTCCAATTTCGAGATATGTTTATTTAACAACGTAAGGGTAAAATCACAATTGTGCCACTTTTACTAGGGAAGAGAGCTGTACATGTAAATCAATATTTGCTGATGCTGATGCGTCTAATGCACTCCTCCTTTCGGGGCGCATGCATTAGACGCATCACCATCAGCACGCGTGCATTATTTTGTCTAATATCTCTCCCAACAAGTAATACGCGTTCATTAACATATAACATGTACAAGTGCGCAATATTTGTTTGTCTTTTAACATGTCTTAAGTGACTAAGAGAACAGCATTTACCATGATAAAATCATTGACATGCACATGTATTTAATTTTTACAGCAGAATGTGAAATATTTATTTATCTTTTAATCTCTTTTAAGTGGAAAAGGGGAATCATCATTCCTGCATCATGAAAAAACAGTAAAATTTTGTATTGTGTAATTGATGCATTCTTTTGATTTCACGAAGGAACTCTTGATAAACTTGATGCTCTCACTGTCACATGTAAAGCCCTCTTCCCCAGTAAAAGTGGCACAATTGTGATTTTACCCTTTCGTCTTTAACTAAACATATCTCGAGATTAAAACAAGCAAATTGAACAGAACAAACGGCATTTGACAGCTAAGACTACGCCATTGACGTTGATGTAAGCATTATGTCATAACGGTATTTTCTAATGACCAGAGAGGGCGCTTTTCACTTGCACAATTTTTTTTGAGACAGGCTGTAGGTTCCCTCAAATTGAAATGTCCAGCTGATAGTAAAAGAAACGAGGCATAGTTACTAATCAATTATCTACTACCTTGGAGTACAATGGAAGTTAAGGTTTGACACTATTTCAAACTATTGCGATTTGGTAGTTCACATCATATTGCAAATGGTCATGAGCTTTGTAAAAAATCGCATTGATATTACAGATAGACTTTCGTAGGTCCTGTGGTTCTCGAGTTATGTTGTAAAGAGAGGATGAAACAACATTACTTTTGTAAAACGTACATAACTCATTAACAACAATCAAGTCAAGCAAGGTTTCAAAGTATGAAGTTTCGCAAAACATCAAGGTGTTATTTTTCAATAATATATTATTGATTTAGTAATGAAAATCGATCTTTATGGCAGCTTTGACAAACAATACTTTATAGTCAACCATTAACTTCATTAATTTTTTCCATTCTAAACTACAATGCAGCACATTATTGTTAATATGTATTGTCCCATTGGAAAGGTCAAAAAATTAGTCTATTTGTAGTTTCTCGATTATCTCAGTGACGAGTGAACGGATTTTGATGATTTATGCACCAATCTATAGAAGACACTTCATGGATTTTGAATCTGCAAGAAAGTTTTAATTTTACTGCTGATATTTTAAGTTATGTCCCCCTATCCACAGGGCCTATTTTTATTGAGACACTCTGCAGTTACCAACCCCCATTTTCTTGAAGATTACAAGTCAATCGCGTATCAGCTGTTATGGCTTTGCCTTGCCGCATCGTTAACAGATTGGGGATTTGGGGCCAATTTTCTGCCAAATATCAAATGGACTTTATTGCCAGTTAGGTCCAATGAAAGGACTACAATTGAGGTATGAATAATTTTAAGGCAAAGCGGGATGATACTGAGATGTACAAAATCATCGTGGGGTATTTAGGCAATGAACTGGCGAATGGAGTGAGGCGTATGCAACATCGCAGCCTCTCTAATATCGACTGTTTGTTCTTTTTTTTCTTGATATTATACCACAGAGATGGGAAAGATGTCAATGATAACAACACAAACCGATAAGATGACTACATGGACTCTTACAGGTATGTCACGTGCAAGAGGAAATAACTGTATTGCCTCATACAGGTAGTCACGTGCAAGTAGAACAAGCAAGTGGAAACTCGGAACATGTGTATCAAAAGGCGATAAAAAGGCCGTGTATAAGCGACCGCAGCAAGTATGAGCAATATTTCTGTCTTGTTCTGTCGAGTGGGTTGTTGGTCACAGTCAACAAAGCCTATAACAAGGATAATAGAAATCAGGATGTGGTAATTGCTCATTAGCAACATGTGGATTTTTTTTTTTTTTTTTGTTCATCACTTGAGGTTTTGACTTTGGACCTACATGTTGGTCAAGAATTGTGATGGAATAGGATGTTTTCAACAGATTTACCACATTCGCCTTGCTTTGAATTGCGTTATCTTTTGACGTAATGAAAAAAGGCGTTTTTAGGGTGAAGTGTTAGCTTTCGTTCGATATAAAAAATTCTGACTTGATGAAAGTAACCCTTGCCTTGCCTTGGACAGATGCCTATTTTCCACTTGTCACCAGCTAGAAGCACACACAGATCTTATGATGCTATGCACTCGACCTTGTAGTGTAAATAAAGTCTTGTGTAGAGACAAGTCACTGCTTGTTTGGAAGCTCTTGAACGAAATTGTGTGATCAGATATATCGAGGTGGGAACTGTGCGCACAGGGGTTTTTTGTTCAAAAAAAAAAAAAAAAAGATAACTAAGTCGAAGCCAACCAATTTGCATGTACTATATGAACGATAATTGTAAAAGGATTACTTGGCGACTTCAAAATTTGAAGAAAAAAATCGCCTTCGGTTTAAAAATCCGGTAAAACTTGAAAATTTATGAAAATTCAGCTCAAAATCCAAGATGGCGGCCGTAAAGTGAAAATTGTCAGAAGAAGAAAACTAAATCGAAGCCAAGCCATTAACATGTCTCATGATAGGTAATTGCATACAGATTAATTGGGGACTTTATAAAAAATGAAAAAAAAATTGGTCTTTGGATTCAAAATGCACAAAATGGCAAAAATCCAAAATGGCGGATATACGAATAAATGATCAGGGCCAACACCTGTGTGCATTTATAAGAGAATCGTTTTGTAGCCAAACCTTTCCACATAGTCTGTTGGCTTACGTATAAAATACAAAATTTTGGGTACATTCTTGGCACCCATGTTTAAACATATCTAGAAACCTAACTGACTTAGAAAAAAGTGGGTGCCAGTTTTTCCATTAACATTTAGAGCCTCCATTTTGAATTTCAAAATGGCCGCCAGTTTTTTTATACTCAATTCTTTATTATTGTTAGATAATATAGGATAACATCACATCCAAGAGCTCGGTATAGGACCGTTTATGTCAACGTTTTTTTTTGTTTCTTGTTTTTTGTTTTCATAACAGAGGTTCCAACGACGACACCAATAAATAAGATGAGTTCATTAACTCCCACAGGTAAGTGGAAGAGCAAATGACAGTATGTTAGCAAGGCCACTTGAAAAATATAATATGTTGAAGTGTGTTGACCACACACACCGACATCGCCTGGTTAATAATTACTTTGTACAACAGAGACACTAAAATCATTATTACCCCCACGACCCATTATTCAAAATCGCACACTGTGATTTGTTGAAACGCGTCACGTGAAAGACCATTAAGATAAGGATAATGAACTGAGTGCAATGCATTCGTCAAGATAATCGCACGCGCCGTGGAGTTATTGCATTTAGCTCGAGAGCCGATAGGCTCAAGAGCTAATGCAATAACTCCATGGCAAGTGCAATTATCTTGACGAATGCATTTGCACGAGTACATTATCCGTCATACACTTTGAGTGTAGGCCTATTAAAACAATAGGCAATATTAATTGCTGCATTCATTATATTAGTTTTAATATTAGGGAAAATATCTTACATTTTAAAAACACCGTTAGGACATTGACCAGCTACGTAGCATTTAACTGGTAAAGAAAATCAATCCAATCAAGTTAGCTATCAATGGTATCGATTGCGCCATACGTCATACTTTAGTAACTTATTCACGCATGGTTTGTAACCAATTGACTTTATGTTGTGATCATTTAGAGCACTGATTCACCTGGAAACGATCGATTTAGATGTCCGACTAGTACTACGGTGAATATCAACTGGACTTTATAGCTCTATAATTTGAACTTTAAAATCTACTTATATTAAAACACACGACATTGGGATTTAACAATTTGTTCAGTATTATCATAGGCCTTCAAACACATGTGTTTGAAGGCCTATGGTATTATAAAGCATGATCATGATATTATGCGCTAGTGTGTGTTTCCCTGGCCCGGCTATGGTTTTTTAGATAGAGGGCTACATGTATTTCATTTGTAAAATGCTGAACATTTTGCAATGGTGTCATCTTGTATAATTATGATCCACCTGTTTTTTGCCCTTTTTAATTAATAGAAGCTCGATTATTCTCATTTGATGTTTGATTTATTTAAGGTCATTAATCGTAATTTATGACAATGATCTTTGCACGAGCGATTGCCCAATAGGGTGCAACTCTACTAGTCTTATTACAAGACTGCCCTACCCCAACCCTAAACCCTAACCCTAAACTCCGTAAACAAGGACTGGACTCAAGTCTAGCGAGTTGCACCCTATTCGGTAATTGTACCCTATTATAGAACACCGTTTGTAACTATACCATTTTAACACCACAGAATGTATATTCGTACTTTTTTGATGGTATATATATCGAACAGACACTTTTATAGTTATGTGACCTCTGTGTCGAAAGCGCCACCTAACTCTACTAGGCCCTATATGGTTATGTGAAAGTAGTATTTCTAGTATTTGAGCGTGCACGTATTATCTAGAATCTATTGTTTAGCGTGCAGGTTTTAGATAATGCATTGTTTAGCGTGCAGGTTTATATAATTTGGGCTGTGAAGGGTAGTTCGCGAAAATAATGCACGGGAGAAGAATACATAACGATGAATAGAAACGGGCACTAGAAGTGTATTTAGCAATAAAGTGGCCAGGGCAACAAACTTTATTGTTCCTCTTGTATCACAGCGCACAGCAAAGCGCGATCAGTATATTAGCGTCGTTACACATTCTACGCAAAGTATTATGCTTGGTTTTGCGTTCTGCAATACTCGCTATCACTTGCGCTTTGGCTACGCGTAGACGCTCCATCTTGAGGTAAACAACTTGAAATATTTGGGCAAAAAAGTGATATTTTCTCTTTAAATCGCACTATTTTGTGGTAATAGAATAGAAATAAAGGGCGCAGCATTATCCTTTACACGTAAATAATGTGTCCTCGACAATAATGAAAGTTCCAGTAATGATAACCCCTGTATTTCCAAAACAAAGTCAAATATGTCAAAATTAAAACTAGCAGCCAATACCGGTATCCTTTATCTCTGATTAAAGACCTCATTAGTTGAAATCGGTTGAGAACTAAAGAAACGGTGATCTAAAACCAAAGAACAAAATCAAAAGTTGGAAAGCACGGCCCTAGTTCTCTTGTTCGAGAACGTTTTGTGTACAAATCAATAGGGCATCTAATGTATATAGCAAACGGCAAGTTTTGCATTTACATCTTCCTTGGGATCTTCGATGATCGTGTCTTTATTTCTTGACCGAAGAGGTAGCTGGTTCAAATCATGATATATTTGTCTTTGCTTAGGATATAAAAAGGTGTAATGATAGTGATATGTATATCAACTTATAATTATAAGATGCATGTATCTTTTGTATTTCAGCTGGTATTATTACAGCCGCAATATTGGGATTTGTTGTACTCCTGGACTGGTAGTCGTAATAATGATCAATGACGATAGATCAATCTCGCACATGCACGACTCTATCATTCTCTGTCGAGTGGGTTGTTGGTCACACTCAATATCGGGATTTGTTGTACTCGTGGATGTAGTCGTAATAATTATCAATCTTGCACATACACAACTCCGTATAGTTGAAGACCGAATTAATGAACACTAGTTTGCGTATGACGTCCTGTCAACCAGACCAAAAATACTGTACTGCGCAGGTCACCAGCCAAACACGTCGCGCCTTTGCCGTGACGTCAGGTCAGACGCAAACTAGTCTTATAAATTCGCTCTTCAATTATAGCGCACATGACTATGAAAAGTTGTACATATGGAACGAATATTCTGCAAATCAAATGTGTGATACCATGTAGAGTCTCTATCAAGCTGTATTTAAAAATTAAAACCATCAGAAGTACATTAACAGTCATTGTAGCTAAGAGTGTACATTGTGTTATTTTTAAATACAAAATATGTTGATAGCATGTTACCTCAAGATACTCATGATACTGTAGTCAAATTTCTCAGCGTTCCGACAATTTTGGTTTCAGTTGAATCATTTTCTTACGATCCGTGACCATTCATAGCATACCTTTGTTTCTCTGTGGATTTGACTAGATGGACATATTCTAAGAAAAAATAGCTCCTATGTCCCTCCCAAAAATGGCGGGAAAATCTATTTATAGCTCAAAAACATGAATATCTATATACCATGTTCTGGATAGGCTATAATGACAAATAATATGCCGTTTTCCACTATTTTTGGCATGCCCAACCTTTTAAGATCATATTCAAAGAGTTTGGGGTCACCTTGACTCCTAAATCCAAGATGGCCGCCAGCACCATATTGACAAAAACATGAAGTGGATAGGCTATACTGACAAATTGTCGGCTGTATATGGAAGTGGCGTATAGTGATTTTTGGTCATTTTTTTCGAAAATTGGCACATATGTTTTTAACGATATTCTTTTTCATTTTTCTAAGTCTCATCAGTCAAAACTAGCTAATTAATAAGTAATTAATTAATTAAATGTGTCGTATAGCTACAAAGTCAAAGTTTTTGTTTTCCATAGTGGCGTATCGACCATACGCCACTTTTATACATATTTATAATTATGAAATATCGGCAAAAATGAAAAACATTGTATACAATGTTTTTCATTTTGCCGATATTTCATAATTATAAAATTGTAATTAATAATTAATAATTAATAATTAATAATTAATAATTAATAATTAATAATTAATAATTAATAATTAATTAATTAATAATTATTAAAAATTAATTATTTCATAATTAATAATTATGACATACATGTCATAGTGGCGTACACGTATCGGACCTATACGCCACTATGGAATACAAACGACGAAAAGTAATGCCATAGGGATTACACGGCGACCGAGGTGGCGTAAGGTTAACGTTAGGTTAGGGTATTGCGTTTTGTTTGTTTTCCATAGTGACGTATAGTTTTATGCTTTTTATTTTCAGTTTGCCAGCAATAGTATGTATTTATTTCTTTTGAAAAATATATAACAATAAAATCTATTTAGTTTACTACAGAAATTTCACATCATTTACAAAATGTAATGAATGTCTGATTTACACAACTCGATTTTAAATTGGCATTTCTTCAAACCCGATTTTCTCGAAAAGTTGTTTATTTGCGGCGCCCCACTATACGCCACTATGGAATACAGACGACGAAATATTCAACTATTTTTAGCATGCCAAGCCTTTTCATGTCGTATTCAAAGTGTTTGTGGGGCATCTTGACCCCTAAATCCAAGATGACTGTCTAAGCCATGTCGAAAAACATGACAATCGATATGCGCGATATTTAATATGTGACACACATGAGGCCAATACTTATTTTTACTCAATTACTTATACTACAGATTTTGAAAGTTTTACCTTTGTTCTTTCAGGAAAGTTGCACGTTAAGAGCATGTGATGGAGAACAGAACAGACACTGAAGAGCTACAGAGCAACCAAGAGACTGATAAACTAGAATGCATGCTGAAAGATCATTGCCATGTAAAAGACAGTTTAGAAAAAGTAGAGAAATGGGAGAACATTAAGGACAATTTTTTACAATGGAAGGGCCTTGATAAATTTCAACATGTCAATACAACAGTGGAATGGGATAAAAGACCTAAGGGTTATCATATGCATGCTACTTGTTGTACCACGATGTCTAACACACACGCTCACTGCCAAGCCACAAAACGCAAGCACAAATCTGAGAAATCAAAAAAAAAAAAGGCTGGGATGTCCGGTCAGCAATCATCTTTCTCAGGACCTCCCCCAAGAAACTTCGTTCAAGTATAGGTGTTCTGCATGCTAAGGCATTGTGCGTCCACAAAAGTCTGGTAACCGGGACAAAAACACTTTTGTTACTTTTGACACAAGATGCATGGAAAAGGTTTAAAGCACACACTATCTACATTGCAGATGAGGATACAAGAGAGCGGTTAGATATGTTAATACCGTCAATCCCAGACAGGCAAACAGCATTTGGCTTGGAAATCAGATACCACCGTCATTGCTGGCGTCAATATGTCAGCAATCAAGCGAGGGATAATCTCAGTGAAAATGCAGAGCATGTACAGCATGTTAACCTTCGGGAGGTTCAAGCTTTGTTCTTTCAACATATCCAACAAGTCGTATTTAAAGATCGTGAAATACGCACCCTTGAAGGACTGCTCCAAGATTACATTCGCATTACTTCAAACTACGGGCACTTTTCCCAAGTAAGGTCCAGCTACCTCAAGGAACTTCTGATCAAATAATTTGGAAAAGACATAGAATTTCACGAACGTATTCAGAAGAATGTTAGGGCGCTTGTGTGTGATACAAGAGCTGCCGATACATACATCGAGGCCGCGCTGTTATCACTAGGAGTAACGGATGACCAGTTGGTCAACAATGTCGCAACACGACTCAGAGAACAGGTCATCGAAAGAACCACTATTCCTTGGCCCCCGTACATGCATGAGTTGGAGCAAGATGAAAACTTTAGTTCATTGCCCGGTTGAAAAACCTAACACAGGTTCAGCTGATGACAACCCAAAGGTCTGATCAATTTCGTCAATCTTAGAGAGCAATCGTTATTTACGACAGGGGTAGGCATTTTGAAGGGGGAGCCCGATTTTTTTTTATCTTGGGGGGGGGGGGTCGAAATTTTTTGTTGAACCAGGAGGGGGATTGTTAAGTTTTAAATAGAGAAATTCGTAAAAACAAGGGCGGAATTTGAAAATTTGCTTTCCCCCCCTCGCGTCCACTCAAAATTGTCAGATTCCCCCCTTTTAAACTTACCAATCCCCCTCCTGGTTCAACAAACAATTTTGCGTTTCCACCTCAAGATCAAATAAAAAAATTCCGGTTCCCCCCTCAAAATGCCAATTCCCCCTGTCGTAAATAACGATCTCTCCCTAAGATTGACGCAATTGATCGGACCTTTGGGTTGTCATCAGTTAGACCTGTGTTTTTTCAACCAGGTAATGAACTTTAGTAGGAGCTCACTCAAGTTTTCAGCTTGCTCCACCTCATGTTACGAGGGCCAAGGAACAGTGGTTGTTTCGATGACCTGTTCTCTGAGTCGTGTTGCGACATTCTTGACCAACTGGTCACCAGTGATAACAGCGCGGCCTCGATGTATGTATCGGAAGTGCTTGTATCATACACAAGCTCACTAACTTTCTTCTGAATACGTACGTGAAATGTCTTTTCCAAATTCTTTGATCAGAAGTTCCTTGAGGTAGCTGGACCTTACTTGGGAAAAGTGCCCGTAGTTTGAAGTAATGCGAATGTAATCTTGCAGCAGTCCTTCAAGGGTGCGTATTTCACGATCTTTAAATACGACTTGTTGGATATGTTGAAAGAATTAAGCATTTTCACTGAGATTATCTCTCGCTTGATTGCTGACATATTGACGCCAGCAATGACGGTGGTATCTGATTTCCAAGCCATATGCTATTTGCCCGTCTGGGATTGACGGTATTAACATATCTAACCGCTCTCTTGTATCCTCATCTGCAATGTAGATAGTGTGTGCCTTGAACCTTTTCCATGCATCTTGTGTCAAAAGTAACAAAAGTGTTTTTGTCCCGGTTACCAGACTTTTGTCCCGGTTACCAGACTTTTATGGACGCACAATGCCTTATCATGCAGAACACCTATACTTGAACGAAGTTTCTTGGGAGGAGGTCCTGAGAAAGATGATTGCTGACCGGACATCCCAGCCTTTTTTTTTTATTTCTCAGATTTGTGCTTGCGTTTTGTGGCTTGGCAGTGAGCGTGTGTGTTAGACATCGTGGTACAACAAGTAGCATGCATATGATAACCCTTAGGTCCTTTATCCCATTCCACTGTTGTATTGACATGTTGAAATTTATCAAGGCCCTTCCATTGTAAAAAATTTGTCCCTAATGTTCTCCCATTTCTCTACTTTTTCTAAACTGTCTTTTACAGGGCAATGATCTTTCAGCATGCATACTAGTTTATCAGTCTCACTTTCAAAAGTAACACTTTCAAAATCTATAGTATAAGTAATTGAGTAAAAATAAGTATTGGCCTCATGTGTGTCACATCTTAAATATCGATGTTCATGTTTTTCGACATGGCTTGGACTTAGGGGTCAAGATACCCCCCAAACACTTTGAATACGACATGAAAAGGTTTGGCATGCCAAAAATAGTGGAATATTTGTCAGTATAGCCTATCCACTTCATGTTTATGGTGCTGGCGCCCATCTTGGATTTAGGGGTCAAGGTGACCCCAAACTCTTTGAATATGATCTTAAATGGTTTTGCATGCCAAAAATAGTTGAAAACGACATATTGTTGGTTATTATAGTCAATCCACTTCATGATATATTGATTGTCATGTTTTTCAATATGGCGCTGGCGGCCATCTTGGACTTAGGGTTCAAGATGACCCCCAAACTGTTTGAATATGACAAAAAAGATTTGGCATGCCAAAAATAGTGGAAAACGACACATTGTTTGTCAGTATAGCCTATCCACTTCATGGTATATAGATTTTCATGTTTTTGTCAATATGGCGCTGGCGGCCATCTTGGATTTAGGGGTAAATGTGAACCCAAACTCTTTGAATATTATCTTAAACAGTTTTGCATGCCAAATATAGTTGAAAATGACACATTGTTTGTTATTATAGCCTATCCACTTCATGATATATCGATTTTCATGTTTTTCAATATGGAACTGGCGGCCATCTTGGATTTAGGGGTCAAGATAACCTCTCAACACTTTGAATTTTGTCTTAAAAGTTAGGGCATGCCAAAGATAGTGGAAAACGGCATATTATTTGTCATTATAGCCTATCCAGAACATGGTATATAGATATTCATGTTTTTCAAAATGTCACCGGCGGCCATATTGAAAAATGAGCTATAAATAGATTTTCCCGCCATTTTTGGGAGGGACATAGGAGCTATTTTTTCTTAGAATATGTCCATCTAGTCAAATCCACAGAGAAACAAAGGTATGCTATGAATGGTCACGGATCGTAAGAAAATGATTCAACTATTTGGTGTGATAAAAATTCTTTATTTGTTGCATTCCAACGATTATCACGTTATTATTGAAAAATATTGAAAATGTTTGGGAGAATCCTTTGATTTCAAGAGCTACGTGTACAGAGTATGTCAGAAGTGGGTTGGAGCAATTGTGTCACGTATTTTATAGGGTACTCTGTTTTATTAATTTGTCGTCTAATAATATGTTATTTACAGTAGAATTGACCATCAACATACCATTTTTCCAGTGGATATAGGTGATTATGTGTTCTAATTCTTAAGTCTCTCACTGACTGGCAAATGTCTTTTAGGGGATGTATTTGTTTCGGAGGGGGGTCATGAATATGTCGGTGACCGAAGTAATTATTTTATGACCCCCTATCCCAGGCTATTTTTATTGCCCCCCCCCCCCCCGCCGGCTACAGAGACTGACGACAAATTATGCATCGCCGGAACTAAGGCGTGAAGCGCGCAAAAACTTTAATGCGAAGAAAGTCAAAAGTGTGCGGAGTGCGTTAAAATTTTGATCGTAAGTGTAAAGAAGTCGCGCGGAGCGAGCAAAAATTTAGAATCATATAAATAAAGATTGTGCGTACATTTTGATCGTTAGTTAAAAGAATGCACGCTCAGCGCGCGAAAATTTTGGGTCACCAAAAATAATAATATTCAATAATTTTGGTGTAAAAAAATTATAGCCCCCCTATTTTTGGTCTAAACATTCTATGACACCCAGTATATTCATGACCCACCCCCTTCCAAAGAAATTGACAGCCCCCTTAACACGGCTAAATGCAACATTCTCCGCGTCACCACAAAAAGGAACCCAATCATTCATGACTACAAAATGAAAAATGACTTTGTGGACAGAGTCAGACATCAATCATACCTTGGTATTGAATAAGCCCAATCGCCATTGTGACTTCCGGTTTTTGAGAGCACTTTTGGGACACTTTGACCTCTGACATATCGGGAAAATTGACTTAATTATTATTAATTTTCTTCTTATTGTCACAATTTTGATCATTAAAAATACCAAATAATTAATTTATAAAACACTAATATTTTTTATATTTGTTTTAAATGTTGTAAAACATTTTTAATTATATTTTGTACGTACAAAAACCCAATATTTCTGAATTTTATGAAAGGTCAAAGGACAAAGTGTCCTAAAAATGCAAAAACTGCCCCACAATGCATTGCAAACTTCTAATGCCGATTTGGCTTATTAACCCATAGCCACCAAATGGTCTGAACACATTAACAACATAACTCTGAACAGGCGGCGGATGACATGATCGAGCCGGCAACTCGTGAAACCGCCCGGCCGTATGGCATTTTCCATATACTCGGTTAGTTTTGTGGGGTTCAATATCGAACCCCAACGGTTTTAGCTTGTATTTATATTATTTATCAACATAGGCCTATTTGTTTGTGATATTTCAAGCGTTTTAAAATTTCAAAATAATCCCATTCAATTACACGGTTGACGATGAAAATTTACTGAATTTAGGGACTGCACGTCATACACCACCTGACTCTGAAAGCTAACAAAGCCTCTGGTGCATTCGTCGCAACTTATTTAGATGCCCACCATCAATGAAACAGCAGATGTACTTTGCACTAGTAAGACCAATTCTCGAGTACGCGAGTGTTGTTTGGGATCCACACACCACAGCGGGTATTAATAAGATAGAGATGGTGCAAAGAAGCGCAGCACGATTTGTAAATGATAACTACAATACAGCCTGTCTCAAAAAAAATTGTGCAAGTAAAAAGCACCCTCTTTGGCAATTATAAAATACCGTTGTGACATGATGCTTACATCAACGTCAACGGCGCAGTCTTAGCTCCCAAATGCCGTTTGTTCTGTTCAATGTGCTTGTTTTAGTCTCGAGATATGTTTAGTTAACAACGAAAGGGCAAAATCACGATTGTGCCACTTTTACTAGGGAAGAGGGCTGTATATGTAATTCAATGATGGCTGATGTTGATGCGTCTTATGCACTCCCTCCTCGAGGCTCGTGCAATAGACACGTCAACATCAGCGCGCGTGCATTATTTTGTCTAATTTCTCTCCCAATAAGTAATACTCGATCATTAACCTATTAGTTTGCAATATTTGTTTGTCTTTTAACATGTCTTGAGTGACAAAGAGAACAGAATATACCATGATAAAATCATTGACATGCACATGTATTTAATTTTACAGCAGAATGTGAAATATCTATCTAATAATCTGTTTTAAGTAAATAAAGAGAATCATTATACCTATATCATAATAAAACAGTAAAAACTATTTTGTATTGTTGTGTAATTGATGCATTCTTTGATTTCACGAAGGAAAACTCTTGTAAAACTTGATATCATTGATTTACGTGTACAGCCGTCTTCCCTAGTAAATTGGTAAAAGTGGCACAATTGTGATTTTGCCCTTTTGTTGTTAACTAAACATATCTAGAGATTAAAACAAGCAAATTGAACAGACCAAACGGTATTTGAGAGCTAAGACTATGCCCCTGACGTTGATATAAGCATCATGTCACTTGCTTTTCACTTGCACAATTTACAGGCTGTAAAACAGAGGGCACAGTTACCAACTTGTTAGATAAGTTAAACTGGACTTCACTGTTCAAAATTCAAAATTCATGTTCAAAATTCAAACTCAAAACTTTGCCCTCCCCATACCGGATTATATACAACCACCAAGGGCATCACATACTCGCCAGTATCATCCTGTTAAGGGCGTACTACACCCATATATTGGTTTGATTGGTCTAAATAAATATTTTTTCATTTATAGCTAGGCGATATATGCACGGATCATGTGAAATAAAAAAAAATATGAAAAAAAGAAGAAAAAAAAGTGCTTTTAAACAATTGTAGTATGTCATTTTAGCCCTATATATATTTTGTTTACTGTATCCTAGTTACTCAGATGCGTGTTTCATAACAAACCATGATTTATTCTATTCAACATGTTCAAGTAGGGTACATGAATAGAATACATTAAATCCTTTGTTATACTCTCTATAGAAAATCTAGTGGTGCATGTAAAATATATAAACACTTACACAATAGATGCATAGTCATTAGTCAATAATACTATAATGTGTTGTTAGGAGAAGAAAAGGCTATTAGGTCACCGTATGTCAGGTTATAGGTCAATTGGTTCAGGTCAAATTTAAGCATCAATTTTGAATACACATGTGAGAGTTTGTGATATCATAATGAGGAATAATTTTGATATTCTGTCTTTAACTGGATATATATCGAGAAGTGCAAGGTGGATATACTAATATTCCTTGGGATGTAAATGGTGAGTACAATTTTGAATGCCTAGTTGAGATGGATTTCACAAATAAATATAAAATAGTTACCAAAATCACAAACGTTAACCTTACGGAAAACTACCCAATATGGTGGTATAGGTGACAAGAAATACAATTTTTTTCAACATTGCTGTAGTATGGTTGTGGTAACCTGTTACCTGTGGCTTAATTAAGTTTCAGTGAAATAATGTCGAAAATTAAAAATACAAAATATAGCTCAACATTGAGAATAGAAGTATTTTAACCAGTTCCTTTTTGATAGTTGTGGAGCACCAAGTTCATGAAGTCATAAAAGAAATCAGGAACCACTTATTCCCATTTTACATATCAACTTTATTTCCCTAACGTGTTAGCAACACATATCCAAAATTTTAACGAAATCCGTTGATAGTAAGCTTTCCAAAATGAAGTGAATTTAAATCATCAGTGATGTACCTCCTTTTGGCTTCTATCTTCAAAAGCATGTTAAAGCTACGTTGATACCGATGCCACCAATGAAACGAGAAGATTTGCCCCTTCATTTTGCATACCACTTTGTCCAATTTTTTTTTGTAATTTCTTCACAAAATGCAAAAAATTGCAAAAAAAAATCAATGGGTGTAGTACCCCCTTAAATTCCGTGTCATGGCTCCCAAACCAAATGTATGTTCAGCTTCTTCCCGCGCACCATACTGGACTGGAATTCATTACCTCATCATTACTCGATTGTATCAAACTGTAATCATTTATATCTGGTCTTAAAAACAAAAAGTATTAATGAGTAGTGTAGTTATTTTGGTACGTTTAAGTGTAATTTTATTAGTTGTCAGGTTTTGATCCGTGTCTGATGATCAGCATCAGTATTGTATTCTCAGTCAGATATTGCCTTTTGGCAACTTTACTGAGTATCTTGGTAGATGTAGATGTAGATGTAATTCTACTAGCAAGATACATGTCGTGAAAATTTGACTGCAATGAAGTCGGCAATAATGAAACTGAAATATAGGCAAAACGTGAGCATAAAAACAATTAAAATCATCAAATCAAATGGTATTAACTTAATTTTCAAACTGTTCCGACTTTGGCCTGAGTGGATCAGATTGGGTCACAGATTATGATATGTTGATGGTGAATAACAAACCATCCTATGTATGCAATTTGTAATCTGATAATAAATATACGAAACTAAGACTAGCATCTAGTAATTGTACTGATTTTTTCTTTGAGACCAAGCAATGTCTATTTTAGTTGAAATTCATGCACCATCCCTACTATGTAAGACATGAATGACCGTAATCTCCCAGGAGGTCAATAGCTATCTTGGCATATATGGACATCATTTGATTAAAATACACATATCTCAAAGTTTGGGGTTATTCCGACCTCAAGTAATGAAGATAATCGTATTTTTTATCATTCACTTCGGCTGGTTTTTTTTCGATACCCGGGCACATCCATGTTTAGCTTTTAAGTCACGTGATTTAACGAAGTTGCAACCAGCAGTAAAACTGGTGAATCAGCATTGATATTGATCCATTATTTCGACGTTTTTATAATTTGATCAAAACTGACGTTTTTTACACTGAACTTCGCACTATATCTTAACGGGATCGGTGCCTTCGAACGTGATGCGGTAGAAAGTGCGGGTGCAATGACGTCATGAAAACTGGTCAGTTTCCGGTTATGTATGTCGGTGGCTCCAAAGCATTTCATTGTGTTGGTTAATTAATCCGTGAGAACAAAAACCGTGAGAACAAATATGGTAGCCTCCTTGTACTTAGCGTGAAACGGAACAAGTACGAGACCGTGGAAGTAGAAACTGACCATTAGAGACTTTGCGCAATGAAGTTTGACAATTTACTTTAACTGGAACGGCAACTTCAGAAATATCGATTGGATTTCTTGCTCAAATTTACTCCAACGCGAACATATGGTTGGTTACTGCAACAACAGCGTCTTGTCGCTTAAACTCGGGACATGTGTATCAATGTGCGTTCAAAAGGAGGGCATGTGTAAGAGCTTGTAACCGACTACATCCAAATGTCTCTCTTTTGTTTAGTCAAGTGGTTATTAGTCCCACTTCAAGACAAAAGACTCTACCTTAAGAGCTTCGTTTGAGTAAACATGAATGAACTCGCGATACCACTCAACATGGATTATGTCGGGACCCTGCGTTAATCTCCTAATCATATTATTTTGAAACTAGCTATACGTTTCAATTAATATTCTTACGATAGTTATAGGCCTATATATATAATATTATTTAATAAAGGCTCGTCAGCTTTGTCAATTTCATATTAAAATTTACTATGCAAAGCCTAATGAAATACATATTCTTTATTTCATTCCCCTCCTTCTGAATCTCTCTCCCCTTCCCCTTTCTCCTTCCCTACCTTTTCCTTATTTTCCCCTCCTCCTCCCCTCTATCTGTACTCGCCCTCTCAAACTTGCCCCTCCTATAATTATCCACTCGCACTCCTGTGTCCCGCTCCCCAGTAATTTTGTCAGGGTTTTTCTGTTAGGAGGGCGTGGGCCGATTCTCAAAGGGAAACGTTTTTACAGAAATGGACTTAAAATGGCAGAAAAAGGCCTAAAAGCGTAAAATATCACGGCGGCCAGCATCCAAAAGGGGAGGGTCAAGAAGGAAGACAAGATGTCCCACGGGGGAGCCCCCCTTGGCTACCAGCAAAGCACCTCCTTGTCCACGTCCAATGCCCTCCCTCTCCACCTCCCTACCCCCTCTCTTACCAGGCACAACCTATGACATGTTATATATATATGTGACCATCCATCTCAAACCGCTCGTAAAGTCGGCAAATTGTATTTCGAGTTACAGTCCAAAATGTGCATAAAGCTTGTATTCATAATGTACCTAATAATTGTCCTACAAGTTTCTCATTTCAGTCCAGTCAAATACCAATCTTTAATCCTATTATTGAAGAGGATAATAAGCGTATACTTCTATTAAATAGCTTTAGTATTTGTTTGTTTTGGCTAAATCCTGTTCAAGTGGTGGGTTAACCAACAATTAACAATGAGAGGACATTCCTTAACCTCGTTGACTTGGGGATGATTTGAAGTGACCGCCAATTATGACCATTTGATATTTAATACCAGCAATGTAGAAAAAGAGATATATTGTAGCACCAAAATAATGTACCTTTTTACCGAAGGAGCAAATTTTAACAAGCGAATAACTCCGCTTCTGGATATCGTTTGAAGTCAAATGATATATCATTGTAAAGCTTATGATATATATTTTCTAAACACGGAAGAAAACAAAATTGACCAGGGGCCGACTTTACGAGCGTTTCGATGTGGATGGTCACATATGTAAATGTTATGCATCTGCTTTTACTCTTCCAGAAGTATCGTATACTGCTGGCTCAAGTAAAACCAGACCATTCTACGGGGACTTAATCCCTTTGGCGTTGAAGTCAAGCTAAAAACTTGGTTCCGCAAACTGATTTGGTGTACGCCATGAGCACACACAAAAGTATATATCAAGTGTGACGTTTGGAACAAAAATTATTTTGATCTAATTCAATCAATAATTTTCAGCAACATGTAGCATTTTTTACCCAAACCAAATTAGATTTCCAATAATTGGTCTATTAACTGGATAATACATAAGTGGTAATTATGTACTCTATGAGGAAATAGGCAAACTATTGTTCTAAATAATGACGTATTTCATCACAATTTACGGCACACTATAGATTCTCGCGTTAACTTTAACTTCAAGCGGCTTTAATGGCAGAGTGGTTTTGAATACATAATCCTCTATAATCCTCTAGACGTTAAAGTTAGTGGTTATTAACTTCATTTCGCAAAGTCTCTATTAATTTCAGATCTACTTGCAAACCTGATTTAGGCCATCTCAATGGCGTAAGTGTCATGGGTATGCAATTTACACACACGAAGTTGTTGTGTGTTCCTTCTGAGGATCCCTTAAAACAAAGGCAATAAACAAAAAATACGATTCACCAATCACATGGCCTCTGTTTTGTGTGTATTGTGTTGCTGTTGCGGTCTCGACCTATGCAAAGTGCTGTGTGCTGGCTTTTCATAATTAATACAGAAGCAAAGAAAGGAAGAAAGCCATTCCCAAAGTTCTTGCTTTATTTGTCTTGTTTTTGATCTGCCATTTGATTCTTTCCTTGTTATTGTTGCCTTGGGTTGTTCAATATGTTTTGAATTGTTGTATTTTCAGTTGATTTGACGTACATGTTGGTGTGCTATATTTAGTTTCTTATTGTATAAAATCACCACCTTTGTATCGGGGCATTGAAATAAGCAAGGATTAACGGCAAAATTGTATATTTGATTTGTTGGGGTGTTTTTCTTTTGTTTGCTCATTTTTTCAATTCTATTTCTTTCTTTTCTCTTCATACAAGCCTTCATGCTTATACGATTTTCAGCTTGGCTTGTTGGCTTGACAAAAACCTGTTATGATATTTCTCCATCAATATGCGTTTGACGCATTTCTCACTTAAAGTAAATTCATAATTTAATCAAAAAGAATATAAAATTACTTAACTCTCTTCACGCGGGTGTCGACTGCAGACGATATGTTTAAAAACAAAATCAAATTCACAAATTTTACACATATTTGGAATCAGCATGAAAAATGCATTAAAATGAGTACAAACAAGCCTAGTATTGGTTCAGTAGTTCTTAAAATAGCTCTTGATATTTTGAGAAAATATTTCAAAACTTCAACTTTTTCCGTTGAAGCGCATGGCTAGCACGCAGAGCATTAAGATGCTCCTGATTTTGGTATCACACGTTCAAAAACACGATTCATAGTTCAGTGAATAAATTAAAATGAATGCTGCAGATAAAATGTCTTTTAATAATGATAGGTCCCCTAACATGTGCGATGGTTTCTAGCAAATCTCGCGAACACTGTTGACAAGAGGTTTTCTCTGCTGTTGGTCAAACTGGTTCCGCGCATGGTACAGAATGTTCTGCAAAGTCCTCCGGGGGGGGGGGGGGGGCCACCCCCATTGTGGCCTGTACACCATCCGCGATAATGATAACGCGTAAAAAGGGTAGTTTTTCGTGGGTAAGCACGATACGCACGTAACGCGTTTAGGGTGTCAAAACATAAAAAAAAAAAAAAAAAGGTAGCAAAATTGCAATTGCTAATACGCGGAAATGAAATTTAGGGTATGAAATTTGATGCAAGGAATAAAATCACTGTTTAGGGTGTGAAAACACCTGTTTAGGGTATTGTTTTAGCCAAGGGTTAAATCCTTGTTTATGGTGCTTTTCAAAAGTTGATTATCGCGGATGGTGTACAGGCCACAATGGGAGTGACCCCTCCGGGAAAGTCCTTTAACACCATGCTTCGGCTATATTAATAAATACGGTTTTATTAATACGCACGTGACCACCTCCACGCTGCCATAACAGCTCGTAGACAGTAAGTCTCGAAGTGACCTTCTACATCGGGTGGTCTTCCTATACATTTGAATGCAAAGGCGGAACAACATGAGACTATACTGTGCAGGAAAATTGTCTATTTGATTAAACTTTGTGATTATATTATAAACGTTTTCGTCGTTGAATATTTTTTCCGTCGTCAAATGCTTTCAAAATGTTGTTTTATTATCAAATCGGATTCCTACATGTGTAATAATTTTTGCCATTCAATTAATACTTAATTTTGATGATATTTATCTACAGAGTTCCTATCCTTTTCTATATAGTGGTCAATGCATAAGGATTTGGTCACGCTTGCTGGTCTTGGTATGTTTTATAAAACGTATTCATAAATATAGCTGAAGCATAGATGTTATCCCTTAGTTGGCTGCTTGTAACAAGTTGAGTCTTAATAACGGCCATCCATGGAAATGTTTGAACAAATCAAAAAGAACCAATGAAAGAAAAGTACAGTGGGTTCCAACAAAAGATATTGAACACAAAAAATGAGTTTTTGTCCATTTGTTGAATAAATTAACACAAGAGTTATAATTTCTAAAAGTTTAACCCAAAACTACTGAGTCATATTTTGTAACACGAACTACGAAGAGGGGGTTGTTGCGACCCCTCATTTTTTAATTATAAACGTTATATACCGTTATATTTGGTACTAATGTATAGCTATGGGTCTCCTCTATCCAGTGATATCAAAATAAGTACAAAGAGTCCCCACATAATGTCACTATGACGTCATAATGAGAGGGCGCCCATGTAATTTTGGGAACTTCGGGCTATTTACCAAAGTATAGGCTAAATTGAAATTTCACAAAAGCGAAATGAAAACCATTGGGGCCTCACCAACCCCCACTCTATGGTCATCATTGATGGCCGGTTCTACCCCCGGGTAAGGTGCTGGGGTAAAAATTATATCACCAAAATGAGCGCAAAGGATGTATCTACGATTAGCTTAGGTCGTTTGGGCGTAAACGCGTGAGTTTTTTTTATGACGAATACATAATCTTGGGGGGATTGGTACAACCCCCGTCTTCGTAGTTCTATCATCCTTGACTAAAACCTTAGTGGATTCCCAGTCAATATTGTGACGAGATTCGGTTTCATGCTCTGACATGTCTGAGAGAGCAGAGGGTTTGGGAAACCGATGTGGTAATTTTCACGAATCATATTAAAAGCCATAACTCACATATCAAATTCACAAGTAAATCGGAAGATAATGGATGCCTCGCTTTCCTGGACACCAAAGTGTCACGAAACGCGAAATCACAAAATCTGTGAGTATCTCCATCTACAGAAAACGCACACACACGAATCAATACCTCCAGTTTGATTCACACCATCCAATCGCTCAAAAACTAAGCGCTTATAAAAGTGTAGTGTACTAAATATTGGTAAATGGTAAAAGACAGAAAAGGCAAAAAGACAGAAGTTTGGAGTTATGAATGAGAGAGTTGACAATAAGTTGAAGGATTTAAATTGTTATGGACATGATGGGTGTATTGCTTTGAATTAATTCATCACCAAAAGTTAATAATCGAGAAATGTAAATTAATTAGCAAAATAATATATCCAGTTGGTTGTATATGATTGGTTGACGCATTCACGTGTCAAACAACTTCAACTCGCATTGCATCGATCGGCGATTTGTATCGATTGATCAGCTTGCCGGTCTGAAAACAGAAGTAAATACTAAGAATGCTTGAGAATCAATTTTCTGCTATCCAGTATAAAATTCAGCTTGTCAAGCCATGCGCTCATCCCCCACCTGTGATTACTGAACAGTATCTGACAAAAATCGGTGAAATTTGCGATTCTCAGCAGCGGGATTACATTAAATATTTGCAAGTATTTTGAAGGATCGGTGATAATGAATATAGGAGGGGTGTGATTATTCAGGATTTTGTGTGATTTCAGAATTTTTGCAGCCAAAATTTTTACAATTTTATTGACTTTTAGGCCATTTTGAGGGGTATTTTAGCCCTATTTCAACATAATTGGAGTTAGCAGAGCCAAATGCCGCCAACGGCCAACTACGAAAAAGGTGGATTATCTTTAAATACAGTAGTAGAAGTTGAGGGTGACTTGTGACAACCATTTGTGTGCCAATGACAATTTCAAATCCTTTTCTGAAAGTAATGAAGTATTTTTTTTTTTTTTTTTTTAAATGTTGTTGGAGGATTCCAACAGCAATCAAGTACACAGTCATCCTATATTAGGAAATGGCATACAGAAAGAATAATATCAGGCATTAGAGAGTGTTATGATAAGGATAATGAACTGAGTGCAATGCATTAGTCACGATAATCGCACGCGCCGTGGAGTTATTCAATAACTCCATTGCAAGCGCGATTATCTTGACGAATGCATTTGCACCAGTACATTATGCGTCATATACTTTGACTGAGTATATTAAAACAATAGGCAATGCTAATTGCTGCATTCATTATATTAGTTTGAATATTAAGGAAAATATCTTTAATTTTAAACACACCGTCAGAACACTGACCAGGTAGCATTTAACTGGTCAAGAAAATCAATCACTGTATAAGCATGGAAGTAATTCGCTACTTGCACGGTTCCGCCATTATGCACTATGTGCGGGGAGAGCCTCGAACTGGCAGCATACATGAAAGGAAGAATTATGTAACCTTACACAGAACGTTATGACTAGTTCAATTCCCATTCATGTATGCTGCCAGTTCGAGGCTCTCCCCGCACATAGTGCATAATGGCGGAACCGTGCAAGTAGCGAATACACATGGAAGCTGGTCAAATACTACATCAAAGTGAGTATCATACTTGCCGCGATACTGAACAAAAGCAGTACAGTTGAAAGTGGAACAATTGAGTCATCGCATGGTCAACGTGTACCATGTCTAAAATCAAAGTTCCCGCTCAAAAATCAATAGCAGTACGAGGTCGTGTACTAAGTCCTGACAATGGGCTGTGTTATATTACCGCAGTGCATGACTAGTTTTATGAACACAAACAGATTTTATAAAATCCCTACGTAATGGTCAGAATGCTATCAGTTTAATTTATTCAATTTTATTACAAGTATGTAATTATGTGAAAA
Organism: Amphiura filiformis; assembly: GCF_039555335.1. Taxonomy (NCBI): domain Eukaryota; kingdom Metazoa; phylum Echinodermata; class Ophiuroidea; order Amphilepidida; family Amphiuridae; genus Amphiura; species Amphiura filiformis. The sequence goes on from NC_092645.1 coordinate 957,199, forward strand.
CCTACCGATTAAATGTATATATATGCTAGACTTTCAGATAGCAGTTTTAAAACAGAAAATGAAATGATATACAGTTTATTTTACGCAAAATGTAAAGATAATACCGACTCTGGAACATTCTGGTCAACAGCAATTTCGGGCAGCCCCGGGCACACAAATAGATGCGGGATTCATTTTATAATGTAAAGAATGTGCCAAGTGCGCATATCAATTATTACCGCTAATTAGCGGTTTAGACGTAAATGCATGATTTCCAATATTTTGAAGTTTAAGAAAATCTGTAAGTATAGGGTAGAAATTGATATTTTGAATAGATTTCTGTAATTATGGATTACAAATCTAACACCCCTGTCACTTTTTTCCGAATAAAAACAACATACTTGAAACATAATCAAGAAAAACACGATTTTAAAATAATAAACCTGTAAATAAACGAACTGGCAATACAGGCGGCAAGTCTGATCCACATCAAAGACACGCTGACTACATTGTTATCACAATAGCTTGATACGTACCCTCTATAGAATGTTACGTAAATAATTCAATAGGTGTTGGATCGACCAGCTTCCATGTCTCTTACTTCCATGGTATAAGTTAGCTATCAATGGTATCGATTGCGCTATACACGTCATACTTTAAGGCCGGCTTACACGATGCAATTTTCCATGCAATTGCCTGTTGCACAGACCTTGGAAAAAGATTGCTCCGTGTATTTTGGATTTGCAAGGAATTAATCCCCCAAGCATCAGGCAAATTAATCCCCCGAGCAACAGGCAAAACAGTAGAGACATGCTCTACTTTCAAGGTTGTTGCATGCAATCTAACCTCCTCCAGCCAATCAGCTGAGTGAACACCGACTGGTCACTGCATTCATTTGGAAATGTGTAGGGACCAGGTTGATTCACCATCCACAACATGATAATGTGTGCACATGCTACATTATACACTTGTAGGCCTATGTTGTTGGTGGTGGTGGTGTTTAGCCCTTTTGATCTTGGTTTTCCTTAGCCTTTTCTTTTATGGAAAATTGTATAGATATACAGGAGAGGATGGCAATCTTTTGCTTTCAGGACAACACATGAGCCATTTTGATATTAATACGAAAATCATTAACCACTACTTATGTTTTGAGTATATCCCAAACCTATGGCCACGCTCAAGGAATTGCAAGGCCGAACATTGCTTCGTCTATTTTGATCAATTGCACAGCTTCATGGTCAGTGAGCACATAATCTCACCCACTAAGTAATGGGCCTTGCAATGGAAATTTCATCGTGTAAGCCCACCTTTAGTAACTTTTTCACGCATGGTTTGCAACCAATTGATTTTAGGTTGTGATAATTTTTATCGTGGTTCCGAACACAGAGAGCATGAACCAGTTGACCTGGAAACGATCGATTTTGATGTCCCACTAGTACCATGCGCGTATTTTGGGGGGCTTTGGGGCGCCAGCCCCCGGGGTCAAAAGTAGGGGCGGCAAAAACGAAGGGGTGGCGGAAGAAGCAGGGGCGGCAAAACTAATAAGCAAATAAGAAATTGCTCCAAAAATTGAAAAAGCATAAAATTTTTTTAACAAAGGTTGATTTTAGGGCGCTAGCTCCTAAAATCCTTTTTTTTTTTTTTTTTTTTGCTCTTCACTTTTTCAAACGACCGTGAAAAAATTGGGTCAACCTTTTCGGGCTGTTAAGGAAGGGGCGGTAAAATTGTTTCTTCTTCAGCCCCCCGGGGCTGGGGCGGCCACGGTACGCCACTGGTCCGTACGACGATGAATGGAGGAGATGAGAGAAGAAACTTATATAACAATATCAACGGGACTTTATAGTTCTGTAATTCGAACATTAAAATCTACTTATATTAAAACACACGACAGTGGAATTTAACAATTTGTACAGTAATATAAAGCATGATCATGATATTATGCGCTAGTGTGTGTTTCCCAGGCGTGTTTATGTTATGTTAGATATAGGCCTACATATATTTCATTTGTAGAATGCTGAATATTTTGCAATGGTGTCATCTTGTATATGCCCCAACCCCTTTTATTTAGCCCTTTTTAATTAATAGAAGCTCGATTATTCTCAGTTGATGTTTTATTTATTTGGGTTCATTAATCATAATTTATGACAATGATAGTTGCAAAATAGAACACAATTATTTTTAACCTATGATTTACATCATGCGCATGAAAAAAATACCATAACCTGTAACCTACAATTATTTTAACACCACAGAATGTATATTCGTACTTTTTTGATGGTTATGTGAAAGTTATTAGTTATGTGAAAGTAGTATTTCTAGTATTTGAGCGTGCACGTATTATCTAAAATATATTGTTTAGCGTGCGGGTTTCAGATAATGCATTGTTTAGCGTGCAGGTTTATATAATTTGGGCTATGAAGGGTTGTTCGCGAAAATAATGCACGGGCACTAGAAGTATATGGTATTGTAATAACTAGAAAATATCTAGGGAACATGTATCGGGCGGGTTTGTCCTAAAATTTTCAGAATGGGTAGGGTCAGGTTGGTATTATTCATGGAAATGCCAGGATTGGGGTGGAAAATATCCTGCCCTGCAGGGCATTATTATAAATCCTTTTGCTGGGGATATATTTCTATAATCTGACTCGTCTCATGTTGAGAGTAACAACACCATGTTGGATTTCACAGGTTCTTTAAACACACATAAAAGGGCGATTTGTCTGTATACTAGCACAAAACCACTTAAGAGGGACCCCACCTAACTATCATACATGGTTGGCCACGGTCAAACAATTTTTATGGTGTTGGTCGAAAGGGCTTTGGGTGTAGATTGTAAAAATCCACTTTGCTCGCTCATATGTTACCCGTTGCCATGGTAACGACCCGAAATGTATTTTAGGTGATTTTAGCTCATTTCAGGCTGAAAATGCTGAAATTTGCCTAATAAAGAACGGGCCATAGCTCCATTATTCGAGAAGATAGAAAAAAATTGATTAGATCCTTACAATGGACCATCTTTTTACTTTCCAACAAAAAATAAAAATTATTCATGTGGTGTTCGGTTGTATCTTTTTTTGACCTGACAACACTTATAGTTTTGCCCTTTTGAAAAAGTGACAATTTTGACCTATTTTTGAGGTGCAAAAAACTATTGGCCATGACTCCCAGAATATTGCAATTGTGGTTGTGAACAAAGCAGACCATGCCCCATTCAAAATTGATATAAATTGCTTGGGGGATTATATCAGTAAATCGGAGTGTTGCCAGAAAATAACACATTTGTTGAAAAGGGCTAAATTTGATTGGGAGTGTTTTTCCCCTGTATTTAAGTAATACTGAACATATTTATTATGTTTGTGCATCATGTTATCTCACAATTGAATGTTTTGGATTTAGATATTAAATATTAAACAAACTCAATTTCTATTTTGATATTTAAAGTGTTGCCAGTATTCAAAAACTGCATTTTAAGGTATTTTAGTCAAATGACTAGTTATTGGCACATATTTAAAAGTCTATAACCAAATGATAAAAGTATAATCACTTGGATTATACTTCTGAATATTGATGTAGCAGGCCTTTCAACTCATTCAACAATAAGCTATATGGCAACTGCAGTGTTGCCATAAAATAAGCAAATTTAGTACTTTCTTTCTACAGACTACATTGTTATACCCTGATTTTTGGGAATTTGAGAATTCAATTCTAAACAAAGTGTATGTTTTAATGTACTATATACACGACCTGTGTTAACAGAAAAAAGACACACTTCTGAGCTCTTCTGCATTGCAAACATTACAAATAATATGGATTTGTCTGCCCTATTTCTCCTAACAAGAGTTATTTAACATGCTCATGATCGGGGTGAATTTTGGTGGAAAACATGCTCCTTGCGCCGTTTCTTTCTTTCTTTTTTCTTTTCTTTCTTGCTCTCACTTCTCTTTAATTTTTTTTTTCTTTCATTTTTTGTCAGTTGGCACTCTTCTCCCTGTTCCCACCCTTAGCTACGCTACTTCAAACAGGACAAAATGTTGACCCTGTTTTTTAGTCAGTGCATAACCACATAGTTTTATTTTTGATGCCTCTATTGAACAAAGAATTGTCCAAAGGTGAAAAGCATCAAAAGTTGCCCAATCGCGGATTTGCATCATTCGGCTTTACGCTGTATTTTATTGGCTCTCTATATATTTATGTTTAAATAATGTGAGTATATTTGGTTGAAACACAGCACAGGCTATATAGACATTTCCCAATAAATTTTAAACACTTCTTTTAAACACTTCTTTTCTCTTAAATGAAAGAAAAACATATTAGGAACGGTAGAAACATTTCAACTTTGAAGAAAAACAAGTTCAAATGAACATTAGGAAACATATATTAAAAGGGATAAACCAATAATCTGAAAACATCAAAACACCGTAGTGCGGATGGCGCTGGCATGCGTATATATTGAGAAAATATTGAAGATAAAATTAATGCTAAATTGAACCCTTGAAATATAGTCCTATTGAAAATCTAACTGGCAAAATCATGCAACAAAGAAGAAAACAATGGAATTAAATTGCGAATATCATGAACATAAGAGAAAATAAGAGTAACATGAGTATCAATGTATCATTGCCCTCTATCCCACCTGTGTCCAGCTGATACAGTAGCGTAACCAGGATATGTTCAGAGGGAGGGGGGAGCATATTGGGGGGGGGGGAGCATATGGGGAAAATAATATTAATTTCTTCAAAAGAGTCACAACTGTTTCCATTAATCAGGGACTTAAATTAATTATAGCAGTCACGTACTCGTAATTAGTCGGAGCATGGAAGAAGCTATGCGGTTAATGCATTTCTTCAATGTAGCGTATGTTTGGAGTAATAAAAATGGAATTAAAATAGTGTAATTTTAAAATGAAAAAATAATTCTCTGTAATTCTTACAATTATCCTAGAATATATAAAAGTGTATTTGACATGCTTTGTACCAGGGACGTAGCAAGCGGGGGGACATGGTGGACGAAGTCCATGGGCCCCGGGGGTTCAAGGGCCCCAAGCAAGAGAGAAAATGAAATAAGCACTGATTAAGTAGCTGCTAAAAGGCAGGGCCGAATTTACCTTGGTCTGGCTAAAATTTGGAGTCCCCAAACTCACCGTGAGGAAGGCATGTGCTGCACGCAAGAGGTCAGTTTGGGTTACAAATTGGGTGCCTTCTATAAAATCGACAGTGGTGGCAGAAGCATTGCAAATTAGAGGAAGATAAACATATTTTGTTCCGATCTTACTAGAACATTTGCGCGCGAAATTAATTTTTAATTTCGGACCATTTTAGACCAAAATGAAGGTGAAATTTGCTATGTGAAGCTGGTATGATATGCGCGAAGTGCGCAAAATTTTGCCATATTTTGGTCCCAAACATGCTGTTGTGGGCTAAGAGAAGATACACAGGGCAATTTTTGGGACCCCTATGGCCCAATGGTAAATACGGCCCTGCTAACATGTCGTCCCTAACATGCATGCTATATTGAGTTAGTAAAATAATTTTGACACACCCTATATGTTCTATTCATTTTACACATGAAATCTATGGAATTGACTTGAATACAATAAACAATGCAATAACAAGATTTCAAGTGGTAGATTTAACTGTCACCATTTCTGCTGGGAATTTGGCCACTCAAGAATAGCATTTCACTCAGTCTACGGTAAAATTTGGCACACCCTGTAAAATAAGCAATCATTTTAGTAGTTTCATGTCATATGAAATCATTCTGTTTTCAGACTAGTATATGCAGCTTATGTTCACTTTTTTGCACACCCTGTAATATAGTGATTGTACAGATAAGTAATTGACATAAATGTTGTAATTTTAGAAAGGGCAAACTGTGTACTTTCTTTAAAAAAAAATCCAACGAATTATAGTTACTGGGAAATGATGAGATTGGCATAATACTATTCAACTTTTTGTGTGAAATTACTTTGTTACAACCTATATTACCTATCGATCACCCTGTATAATTATTAAAATGCTAACTAATGTAATGGCCATCTTTGAAGCATAAGATTTCCAGAAATGTATGGGTTTGTATACTTTTCTTGAACTACATTTGAGATATAACCAAAAAGGTGCAAAAGGAGGTGATTTAAACCAAATTTCCAAATGTGCACCAATGGGGTACCAACTTAAAAATGTGACCAAGTACTAAATTTGATTATTTTATGGCAACACTGCAGTTGCCATAGCTTATTGTTGAATGACGTAAGGCCTGCTACGTCAATATTCAGACCTATAGTCCAACACGGCCGTTCGCCGCCTATGCGTGATGTCTACTTTTATCTAGAGCGCCCTCAGTTTTGACTTAAGGAGTCTTATTTCGTTAAAGTGGTGTAGGGCGATACAAAGAGTTATAATTGTAAACTACCGATACCAATTAGCACACAAAAGTATAGCGGTACTGTTGACTCAAAATTCCCATACCGCCCAACCCTACATAGTTATCGAATGTAATCGGTCGCCGATAATGGCGACGAAATGTCCTTTCGAAGTTGAAAATAGCCCATTTTGATCACTAGAATAGACCCACAAAAACACTCCCAATTATATTTTATTAATTTTTTCAAGTAAACCAGAAGCTTTAGATAAAATTGCTATCCAAGAGTTACCGTTCACACTCCTTAGATGCTTGATAATAGACAACATATGTCCGTACACCATCACTAAATTCACTGCACAAAATGCGAATCATACCGTACGGTATAGCGTACGGTATAGCGTATTTTAGTCAGAATATTGGAACATAAAAACAGTTAATAATATCATCCTCTCTTTATTTACAAGTAAAACAGATGCTAATGATAATAATTTGTGCGAGCATAACAGTGTCACAGTCCATATACTTTGCAGAAATGATATGACATGTACTGATAATACACGCACTATAGCCACTCATGATACTGTACTACAGTACAGTACATGTACATGTAAACTCGACATAGAAACCCAAAAGTATAAAAAAAAAGATAAAAAAAAAGCGCAGTGATTTATAGTGCGCTACGCACAGGCACAACGCCTAAACGTTGATCCACAAGCCTCAGCACACTTTACAGTGTAGTGTGTGTGCGCTGACTGAAATCATTGTGAGTTGCGATTTTGTTGTCAAACCCTTACGAAGCATTAATTTGCTTCGTGTGAGATACGTAACGATACGCTATGACTTGTCGCTTGTTTTTACCAATCTCGATAAATTCTCCATTTTTTATATTTTGTCCTTCCGTAGTTCTTTACAATGCCGAAATAGTGTATCGGTATGTTCTGGTATCATCGTCGCACTCTTCCGAAGAATCAATTTGGTCCGATTTACAAATGTAACGCTACGCGATGAGTTTTAGCTTGTTTCAACCAGCTACGTAACTAAATGCTCTACGGGCCAAAATTTCCGATAAAATTCTACATTACATATAATTTTATGTACCGGGTTCCGTAGTAATTTACGGGTTCCGTAGCAATTTACGGGTTCCGTAGCAATTTACGGGTTCCGTAGCAATTTACGGGTTCCGTAGCAATTTACGGGTTCCCTAGCAATTTACGGGTTCCGTAGCAATTAACGGGGTCCGTAGCAATTTACGGGTTCCGTAGCAATTTACGGGTTCCGTAGCAATTTACGGGTTCCGTAGCAATTTACGGATTCCGTAGCAATTTACGGGTTCCGTAGCAATTTACGGGTTCCGTAGTTTTTTACGGGTTCCGTAGCAATTTACGGGTTCCGTAGCAATTTACGGGTTCCGTAGCAATTTACGGGTTCCGTAGCAATTTACGGGTTCCGTAGCAATTTACGGGTTCCGTAGCAATTTACGGGTTCCGTAGCAATTTACGGATTCCGTAGCAATTTAAGGGTTCCGTAGGCTATTTACGGGTTCCGTAGCAATTTAAAAACGGGTGCCGTAGCAATTTACGGGGTCCGTAGCAATTTACGGGTTCCGTAGCAATTTACGGGTTCCGTAGCAATTTACGGGTTCCGTAGCAATTTACGGATTCCGTAGGCTATTTACGGGTTCCGTAGCAATTTACGGGTTCCGTAGCAATTTACGGGTTCCGTAGCAATTTACGTTCCGTAGCAATTTACGGGTGCCGTAGCAATTTACGGGTTCCGTAGCAATTTACGGGTTCCGTAGCAATTTACGGATTCCGTAGCAATTTACGGATTCCGTAGCAATTTACGGGTTCCGTAGCAATTTACGGGTGCCGTAGCAATTTACGGGTGCCGTAGCAATTTACGGGTTCCGTAGCAATTTACGGGTTCCGTAGCAATGTACGGGTTCCGTAGCAATTTACGGGTGCCGTAGCAATTTACGGGTGCCGTAGCAATTTACGGGTTCCGTAGCAATTTACGGGTTCCGTAGCAATTTACGGGTTCCGTAGCAATTTACGGGTTCCGTAGCAATTTACGGGTTTCGTAGTAATTTACGGGTGCCTTAGTAATTTACCGGGTGCCGTAGTATTTTACGGGTTCCGTAGAAATTTACCGGGTTCCGTAGTAATGCTAAAATAACATACCGGTATGTTCAGATTTCATCATTAAGCTCCTACGAAAGACCAATTATGTACGCAACAATACACGATAAGTTTTAGTCTATTTTAACCAGCTACGTAACTTATTTTTTACGGGGCCTAAAATCTGGAGTAAATTGTACATTTGGCTGTGTCGTACTTCTTTACGATGTTAAATAGGCTAAAATAGCGTACCGGTATGTTCAGATTCACCGTCACAGTTTATGTTTTGGTGAAAAAAAGACCGAATTTTTCCACCCGTCTACATTCGGGCCACTGACCGGGTCTTCAAGAATCGGACTTTCACTTTGGAATAGATTCAATTAAACTAATTAATTGCTTTAGCTTAGAGACAAAATTATTGTTAAATTGAAGATATTGGACACTTTAACTATTATATAACCATGATCTAATGGGATTTTAAGGAAGCTTAACTTTCAGTAAGCTTAAAAACTTAACTTTCAGTAAGCTTAAAAACTTAACTTTCAGTAAGCTTAAAGCGTATTACGTGTCCATATCTTCAACGTACTCATCAGTAACGGTGGGCATTCGCTGTGTAGGCGTCTGACACGCCACAAACGTGTATACGAGACTAATAGTTTACCCCCTCAGTTTTCGTTGTTTTCGATAAAAGTAGACGTTAAAAACGGCCGTGCCAAGTGCTTATAATTTATCATTTGGCAGTTTTAGACTTTTAAATATGTGCCAATTACTACATGACTAAAATACCTTAAAACACAGTTTTTGAATACTGGCAACACTTTAAATATCAAAATAGAAATTGAATTTGTTGAATATTTAATATCTTGATCAAAAACATTCAATTGTGAGATAACATGATGCACAAGCATAAAAAATATGTTTAGTATTACTTAAATACAGGGGAAAAACACTCCATGTCAAATTTAGCATTTTTCAATAAATGTGTTATTTTCTGTCAACACTCCGCTTTACTAATATAATCCCCCAAGCCATTTATATCAATTTTGAATGGGGCATGGTCTGCTTTGTTCACAACCACAATTACAATATTCTGGGAGTCATGGCCAATAGTTTTTTTGCACCTCAAAAATAGGTCAAAATTGCCACTTTTTTCAAAATGGCAAAACTTTAAGTGTTGCCAGGTCAAAAAGAGATACAATCGAACACCTCATGAATAATTTTTATTTTTTGTTGGAAAGTAGAAAGATGGTCCATTGTAAGGATCTTATCAAATTTTTTCTATCTTCTTGAATAATGGAGCTATGGCCCGTTATTTATTAGGCAAATTTCAGCATTTTCAGCCTGAAATAAGCTAAAATCACCTAAAATACATTTCGGGTCGTTACCATGGCAACGGGTAACATATGAGCGAGTAAAGTGGATTTTTACACTCTACACCCAAAGCCCTTTCGACCAACACCATAAAAATTTTTTGACCATGGCCAACCATGTATGATAGTTAGGTGGGGTCCCTCTGATATGAATCTGTCACTACAACATCCAACATGGGCGGGATTGTGGTGTGCAGATAAAACATATATGTGCAGAATACAAATGTCTTTTTGCAGCTAATGCTAAAAATAGCAAAATATTAATTAATCAATCAAATGACAAGAATCTTTGTATTTATCGTATTTCTACATGATTATTGATTTGATGTAGCTTTTTAATGTATCTGCAAAGGTGTACAACTGTACATTGTAGAATCTGCGAGTCATTTACCTTGGATGTCTTGTGAATCCATGTAATAATGAGCGTACTCACGGCCCCAAAAAGTCACTAGCCATTGGGTAAGAAACCCTGTTATCGAAAAACTTTTCGGAAAATGGTACCTTAGTTGCTCAGCCCCTTAATATATCAATATACAGGGAAGAAGAATCACGCATCATACACTTGCATAATTAAACATGAAACCACTGAGCTAGAGCGTTTAGAGCGCTCGAATCGCAATCGAGAGGCCTGGGCTCAAATCCCAGCACAGGCAGGTACAGTGGCGTAGCGACCGGGGGGGGGGGGTTGTGGGCGCCGAATTGACCAATTCAGCACCGATTCTGGGCCCCTCCAAGCGATGAGAGTCAAAATGTTCGCACATTTCGCGCGAATAAAATCATTTTAAATATCAATTTAAAATCGATATTCAATTTCATTATAACCAAAATTAATTAGTGGTAGGCCCTATTTTAGCAAATTTTCGCGCTCTCCGCGCAATTGTTTCAAGAAGTGTGTATCCTTAGCCCTGGGCGCCACAAACCATAGCTACGCTACTGGACAGGTATATATAGGTATGTCCGGAGTTTTTACTCTGGTTAATATGTCTACATGTTATGTTTCCATTGTAATTTCATGTTCAATTGCGCTGGTGTGCAATGCGTGAATTCTTCTTTCCCGGTGGTTCATTTAGCTCAAGTCATCATTTTTTCTGTCATAGAAATAAATTATTTTGAATTTATTGAAAATGTCAGAATTCAATTGGTGCATGGGAACGCAAAACGTGTATTTGTTCTTGTTATAACCTTTCTCCCGCTTCCGTGTATAGTTTAGTCAAAATTTAATTTTGTTATACCTTAATACCCAAAATGTTGAGGTAAAATGAAAGCAAACCCACTTAAGGGGGTACTACACCCCTCGATAAATTTGTGTCTATTTTTGCATTTTTCTCAAAAACTAACAACACAGTGGTAACAAAAATTATGTATATTATTGGGGCAAGGAATCCAATTACTACACTGGAATTTCAGTGACCCAAGACAAGCGGTTCGTTATTTATGATAAGAAATAAGGTACCGCTAGGATGTACCTCATTTTCTATCATATCTACTGAACCGCTTGTCTTGAGTCACTGAAATTTCAGTGTAGTAATTGGATTTCTTGCCCCAATAATATACATAACTTTTGTTACCAGTGTGTTATTATTTTTTGAGAAAAATGCAAAAATAGTCACAAATTGACCACAGTGGTGTAGTACCCCTTAATGGGGGATTATTAAAATGTCTTATTGAATTTTAAGGCGAATGGGGATGACATGATCCATATAGTTCCAGTTTTAGCCATTTAACTAAAAAACTGTGCTTCTTACTATTAATACATTGATCTTATAGAGAATAAGTCAAGGAAGCCATACCGCATTAGTATCTTTTACAGGTCTTGCAAACACCGCTAGGTCATGCCCCCTCTGACTTTAAGACCACAATTCAGCACTACAGAGTTCAGAATGACGCAATTCAATGTTATAGCAAGACGAATGTGGAAAACTACCTATCCAAGCATATTTTTGACCAAGATGTAGGTTTTAAAAGTCAAAACCTCAAGTGTTCCTTACAATATTTTTCAAATCTTATGTCATTAAATAAAAAGCACACTAATATTGTCCATAATTGTCCATAATAGCGTCACTAGAATGAGCAATGGCGAATTCTTTTTAAATTGCAAATATTGTGAAAAAGTTACTATTTTCGTCTGTTTTGTCATACGGTTGTACAAAATTCGCAAAAGTTACAAATAATTGTGCCACAAAACGTTTAAATAAAAAAATAAAAAAATAAACGTTTAAAAAGGCATATAAGGGGTATAAAAATGTTTTCATAACATTCAAAACATTTCTTGAAAACTTACTGCAAAATAATCTAACATAATGTTATTTAGAGTTGACAAAATATTTTGCACAAAATATTTTACAATAACATATTTACAACATTTTAAAAATGTTGTTGCTGTGTGTTTCCATACATATACGTTTTAAAATGGTTTCATGACCTTTATAAAACCAGACTTTTAGTATTATTAAAACGTTTTTATCAAAACCAAAATTCAAAATATTCAACATAATGCATCTATTAAAAAACAAATTTACCTAAATATGGTATGGTGTAGGTCTATTTTTAGCGCAGTATACATTACGGTGGGGCGAAAAACACTTTTTTTCTCGGATCGACTTGAAACTCTTGGAGACTTTTACTGAGGTACATGCTAGTATTGTGTTGAAATATCAGTAAGATCGAAGCATGTTTCACCCAGGCAGTAGATTTTCACAAAATTCCTACTTGTTTTGCTATTTCTTTCTGTATAACTCAATATAGAGAAATCAATAGAAACAATTTGGGAAAAGTAGGCATTCAGATGCCATTCTAGCCTATATTAAACACTTTGGGTAGTTTGTTTGGACCCTCTAGAACATCACCAAATAGCAAGCAGTCTCCAATTGGTTACCATTATTTTTTTGCTAAAGACACATATGTAAGTTAAATATTAATGATATTTGAATTGCTATATTAAGGGGTAGGGGTAGCACTATGGAGCATTTCCTCAGTTCTACTCAGTCAAATTTCCCAAATGTGGTATTGTTGCATAGATATGACCAGCAACATTGCCAAAACTAAATGATATATCAGGGGCGGATTTAGGGGGGCAGCCGGCGCGCGCCCTCTATTTTTTCCCTAGCAAAGGGCGCCGGTAACTTAAAAATACCAGAATTGTAAGAAATTTAAAAAAAAGGAACAAATTCGGCCATGAACAGCAAACAATGGGCCAAAACCGTTGAGTTTTCGAGGGGGTAACCCCCTTTAACACATTTTTTTCGTCGTCGACCAAAAGGCGCCCCCTTTATCAAAAATTCCTGGATCCGACCCTGTATATGGTTTTCGGCTATCCATGTTTTGACCAGAGGTCAAAAGGTTACACAGCCTTGAAAATTACTACAAATCAGGCATCACATGACCCTTTAACCCTGGTCAAGTCAGAGCTGCTCTAAAATCATATCTCATGTATTGTTTGTACTTTTGCAGTTCATATCTACCCAACAAGACATGGTTGTGAAATTTGACTCAGTAGAACTGGGGAAATGCTCCAAGTCAAATATCACCAATATTTATCTAAATACATGTCTTTAGCAAAAAATAATGCTAACCAATTGGTGACTGCTTGATATTTGGTGACGTTCTGGAGGGTCTAAACAAACTACCCAAATTGTTTAATATTAGCTATGATGTCATCTCAATGCCTACTTTTCCCAGGTTGTTTCTAATGATTTCTCTATATAGAGTTATTCAGTAAGAAATAGCAAATAAGTAGGAATTTTGTGAAAATATATTGCCTGGGCGAAAGATGCTCCGATCTTACTGATATTTTAGCACAATAGTAGTATGTACCCTAGTAAAATTCTCTGAGAGTTCCAAGTTGATCCGAGAAAAAAAGTGTTTTTCGCCCCACCCTAGTATACATGGTATAGAGGCCCTGCATATGACGTATCATCCCGTAAATATGGCGGAATACTCAAATGCATTCAACAAAAGCATGATTGCAATCTACCGTGACATTTCGTCTCACACACATAACCCTGCACTACGATCAAATAGGTTGATGGCAACATTTTCCGCCATAACTACGGTGAAGGACACCGGTTTGGAGCCAATCGATAAAAGAATGCAGGGCCTCTATAGTTGCTTATCAGTTAGGACGCGGGACTACCAATTCTTTAGAAATGCATAGTCGCGCTAAACGTCGATCGATACATGTTAAAATCAGCACAATTCAGAGATACACCTTTTTGCTATGAAATATATTTTCTCGGTCAAATATAAAGCAATATTTTTTTTTTTCTTCAGTAATGTAGTTAAAGACATAGTGCTTGGATATACATTTTTTTTAATTTTTGATTTTTATAGGCCTTTAGTTCGCCCGCGAGCTTTTTACGGAATTCATTTTTTAGCGTCTCAAACTAATATAGGTTGCTAAAGAAAGATATTTCCCACCTCTGTAAAGCACATCGTGTGGGTCTATATATTATAGTTTTGTCAGAATTTCCGTTTTTATTTTACCCTTTTTCCCTTCATGCTCCGAAAATGTCAAACTCAGTACTTTATCTCGAGAACAACCAGCAGAAATAATCGATATTTCAATTGTTGTCAACCAGGTCCCTTTTCCATGATTACCTGACCAGCGATTTGGTAGCCCAAATCCCCAATTCTGGTAAATGAGGTGAATTTTGGAAATTTGCTCCCGTGCTAGCCTGCAATTTCAATTTATAGGGGCTATGGATTCCATGATTATGAAAACCATTTTGTCTGTTTGTTTGTTTGTTTATTTACCTAGGCTGAGGTCCTTGGGAAAATCCACTGTCCACACCTAGAAAAATTCGCGTGTTATTAGAGGGGATTTTAATTTTCTGTCCCTCCTATCTCCAGGTGAATTTTGAATGACCCCCCCCCCCATCGCGGGTTGGCATTTTCACAACACCCTTTAGACTTGCGTTCGGGTTTGTGTAGGCCTATTTGTCATAATTTAGCGCTATAGGACCTACTTTCTAAATGTAGGCTATAGCTATAGCCGTGCTATATAAATATTATAAGGTACCGGTATGTAATATTATGTAGGCCTATGGGGGTGGGGTGGGCACTCAACACATTTTAACCATGACTTACAATGCAAGGCTCATTGTTGCCATAACTGATTTTTCCTTTAGGTCATTATAATAGGTTGTTATAAACTTCCATGTTTAACCTTGTATTGTTTTGGCTGCTTCATTATGACTTTCGGTGGGTTTAAGCAATTTCAAACAAACACAAACAAAAGGCACTATACCCAGTCACCTTCATGACAATTGAAACACTAGGTAATTTCTTAGCTATATTGAAGTTCTGGCAACACTGTATCCAGGCCGGGCACCCAAAGATATCGATCCACAATGCTAGTATTAGCCTAAGATTTCACGCGTGGATTTGAAAATTTTTCAGCTGGTAGTCAAAAATTATGGAATCAAAACGGAAATTCTGACAAAACTATGATATATCGCTCACGGTGATGTGCGTTAGAAAGTTGGGAAAAATCCTTCTTTAGCGAACTATATTACTTTGAAAAGCTAAAAGATTGATCCAAAAAAAGGCTCGCGGGCAGAGTTGAAGCTTATCAAAATCGAAAATCTTACACTAAATGACTGAATTTCACGACTAAGTTTAACACTAAGATTTGAAAAAAATACAGTATCAAGCATTACAGTTTTTCCTGACATTTACTGAAAAAATGAAAATTATTGCTTTTCATTTGGCCGAGAAAAAATTTTTACACTGAAAAGGTGTAACTCAAAATTTTGTTCATTTGAATACCAAATTCGATTGTTTGTATTGCCTTATTAAATGACCGAGTGAGCCTTGCAGAACAATAACAATCGGTAGTCCAGCGTCCTAACTGTTATCTTAGCAATTATTTATTTTTAAAACTTGACTCTAATTTAATATATCGATCATTATGCAGAGAGACGGTTTAGACAGTGCAGAGTCAGAAAACTTCATATCCGAATTAATTCGCCTTTCAATCAAATCTACGCTTAAAACCTTAAAATACTTTTTCAACTATTTTTTCCGATAATCTTGATGGAAATTTCGCCAATAACTAATAAACAAAGCTGAATTTATACTTATTTATAAACTCCCAGGCTTTCTGCCATAATTATATTTATATTTTCATTTCCTGAGTTTTCGTCGATTCGAGGTGAAATCCTTACGCCCCCTTAATCGTCCACATAGGGAGTGTGAATTTCAAATGGGTTACTTCAATGAGTGGTTCCATTTGAAATTGATGCTCAATGTGTGGAAGGTCATGTCTTCTATAGGGGGTGTATGGATTTCAACTGGAATAACCCATTTTGGAGCAGACGACACTGAATGTGAGGCTCTATTTGAAATTTATATTTCCTGTATGGAAGATGAAAGTCATGTCTTCTATAGGGGTGTATGGATTTCAACTGGAATAGCCCATTTTGGAGCTGACGACACTGAATGGGTGACTCCATTTGAAATTCTCACCCCCTGTGTGGGAGATTAAAGTCATGTCTCCATTGGGGGGTGTATGGATTTCAACTGGAATCGCCCATTTTGGAGCTGACGACACTGAATGGGGGTGTATGGATTTCAACAGGAATAGCCCATTTTGGAGCAGACGACACTGAATGGATGACTCCATTTGAAATTCTCACCCCTGTGTGGGAGATTAAAGTCATGTCTCCCTTAGGGGGGTGTATGGATTTCAACTGGAATCGCCCATTTTGGAGCAGACGACACTGAGGGGGTGTATGGATTTTAATTTGAATAGCCTAATGGCACAGCCTTTGGTGTTTTACCGACAAGGTGGATTGTTCCTGTTTCGAAAGAAATTGTAAAAGAAACACACGGAATAAAAACACACAGATAGATAGATTTACCTTCACTATGGTATCGTCTGGATGGCGATCCATGTGTTTTGTAATTATTGTTTTGAATGTACGACAAGCATTATGTATTAATGGTGAGTCACGTATTGAATAGTTAGAGAATAAACGATAGGAATTTTTATTTTGCCTCTCCTCTACCATGTGATAGACGACAGGCAGGTCCAATATTTTGAGTAGTGGATGCCGGCGCTACGATAAAAATATTGGACCTGCCTGTCGTCTATCATAGGTAGAGGATAGGCAAAATAAAAATTCCTATCGTTTATTCTCATTCTTAGTCAGTTAAATATTATTTTGATAACTGTAAACAATTTTTTTAAGCAAAAACTAAGTTACCGTCATAAAAACTCCCCTCATTATAAAATGAACGAAACTTGTTTACAACTTCACGTATTCTGTTGCGTGTACTGCTAGCGCATTCGCATATTCCGCACTAGTCTACGCATCCAGCGCGATACATACGCGCACCTCTACACGCGTGTTACGCATTATCAAGACGCATGATGACGTGGGGTCGTCTACGGCCTGATAGACGGCACCCGAAATCATGCGATTGTCCAATCAGAAATGTGTCTACGAACTAGACCACTCCCACTGACTAAGAATATACTTTACATGAATGATACCATTACATCACCATTGGGTTCAATTTCAAGTTCTCATGTGGCAGGTCTGTAGAAAACAAATAATCTAAAGAAATGAATAAATAAAATAATGCACTACCGTAAAAACGCGATAGTTAGCAATTAGCATACGTGCTTACTATCGAGCGCTTTTAAAACATGCAAACATGAAGAGCCCCGTCCACAAAAGGGTAAAGGGTTTTGAGCAAATCATCGATACACATAGCTAAATACGAACAAGTAAACCTGCAAATGTGTGTCTCAACCCCATTAGCTCAGTTGGTAAAGCGCCGGACTTTGGTACAATTTTATGTTTTCAAAAGAGCTCGATAGTAAGCACATATACTAACTATCAAGTTTTTACGGTATTCCTTATTCTGGGAAATGTGGGGCCTGGTTGGTGGGCTCCATATGTAGGGTGTACAGATTTTGTATTCCCACAACAGCCCAGGAGAACTAGATAGTAAAATGTTGTTTTTGAAATCCCATAATCCTTTTGAGGGGGTACTGTAATTTAGTTTGAAACCGCTTATGTAACACTCGCTATCCCAAAGGAGGGAAACATGTAATTTTTTTTGATTAAAAGAAGAAAGAAATGAAAAAAAATTACTATAATTGAAGACCGAATTAAAAAGTTTGCCTGTGACGTCTTATCAACCAGACCAAAACTGCTGTACTGCGCAGGTCAGCAACCAATCACGTCGCGCCTTTGCCCTGAGGTCAGACGCAAACTAGTCTTTTAATTCGGTATGATATGATATGATTCAAAGTATAATGGAGGTCATTTCAAGGTCAACAGAGGTCAACCAAAGGGCAAAAGGGGTATAATTCCAAAGTTTGTCCAATTTAAATGAACATTAGTACATGTTATAACGAAAAGACAATTTTGTCCAAAGTCATTTTAAGGCTGGACTTCGTGATCTTAATAAGACAGCAGCATATCTATTTTTTTCTTTTCTTTGGATACAGCATCAGAATGCTACTTCGATTATCTTGGACGTGACTATCGTGGTTCAGTTGATAAAACCATAAATGGCATGGAATGTCAATCTTGGACATTACAATATCCCCACGAACACGACCGTACACCAGAAAACTATCCGGACAGTGGTCTCGGCAAGCACAACTACTGTCGTAATCCGGATGATGGCAGTGGCCCTTGGTGTTACACTACAGATCCGAGGACTCGATGGGTATACTGTCCCGTGTCTTACTGCGATACGTCTGTATTGCGCTATTCCAGTTGATATCCTTACATCCTTATGTCACCCATTAAGATAAGACTTAACTCCTTGCGCCGTTCTCCAAACACTGAACTCCTTGCGCAGTTCTCTAAACACTTAACTCCTTGCGCCGTTCTCCAAACACTGAACTCCTTGCGCAGTTCTCCAAACACTAACTCCTTGCGCAGTTCTCTAAACACTAAACTCCTTGCGCAATTCTCCAAACACTAAACTCCTTGCGCAGTTCTCCAAACACTGAACTCCTTGCGCAGTTCTCCAAACACTAAACTCCTTGCGCAGTTCTTCAAACACTGAACTCCTTGCGCAGTTCTCCAAACACTAAACTCCTTGCGCAGTTCTCCAAACACTAAACTCCTTGCGCAGTTCTCCAAACACTAAACTCCTTGCGCAGTTCTCCCAACACTTAACTTCTTCAGGAAACAGGCTTCTTTCTGCACTGCTCCACTTTATTGACAGATGTGTTGTTTTGTAAACCAGACTCCAGCAATTCTTTCATACACTCAAAATCTCCTTCTAGTAGACTTGCTAAGAGGTTGAACACTGCATTTTTTAGAACAAAGGTCCCATTTGGCATGGATGTTCCTTGGGGCAAGAGAAAAAGATTCATCCAAAGAGACACTCTGTCTCTATGCATAAAACCCCCTAATTAGCATAAATTATGCTAATTAGTACCCAAAATAAGGTATTTTCTAACTTTTGGACCATTTCACCTAAAAAACCTATAAATAGTTGAATTTGGTTTACTTTAGGGTGAGGAATTCATTTTTGGGGGTGTTTTGGGAATCCGTGCCCATTTTGACCCTCAAATTCAAGATGGCTGCTGGCCGCCATCTTTAAAATAGGCGTGTTTACAACTTTTGAACCATTTGAGCTACAAACTTGTGTGGCATATCAATTTTTAATAATTTGGGGTTGGAAAACTCATTTCTGGCACTGTTTATGTGATACGAGGTATTTTGAAAAGGGTACCAAGGTTTTTAAATGTAAATTCCGAGGTACCTGTCATTGGCTATATGGTAGAAGGATGAACATCAAACATACTTATGAATATGTATAGGCCTACCTTAATTTTAAGCACCTTTGAGGACACACTTTATAATGCATGTTTTACACAGTTTTACTATTATTTTCAAGTCATTCTATTGATAGCAACAAGCGTTATTTGATTTAAAATGATCAGTATGGATACATGAGACTGAAATGTGTGTTTTATTTGTCAGTTTGTCAGAGATGAGCCAATTACAGATCCCGCATCGGTAAACTTATCTGGCCAACCTAAGAAAAAATAGAAGCGTATTACACAAAACGGCAGAAAAATATCTCAAATATCTCAAATCTCAGTGAGTATGGCGATTTGCCAAGCTTTGTAGTAGTAGATGGTATCTCTGGTTCTGGCGGTGGTGCGAGTAGTGTAGTAGTAGAGCCATTACAGAGGCGGTGTCAACCAACAGAAGGTGAGTCAGACAAAGCTGATAAAGGCTGAGAGGAGTCCATACCGAAACAGCCCGGCGAAAACAAGGTGAATGAGCTGTGGCATGGTTTATGAATCCCACATTGCATACCGTTAGCAGTCTTTATAGAAAGACAGATATAGTTCGTGAAACCCACACAGCCAAAATTATAAAAGCCTAAGGTTTCAAGAAACATCTGACACTGCTTTGATCACGGGTAAATTCCTCTTCGACAGGATATGGACAATTTGATCCCTGACATCAAGGAAATACAAAGGTCATCTGGTTGTTGGGATCTGGTGTTTCATGAAGATCTCATGCACAGTCAAGCAGATATGTTTTCAGGCT
Source organism: Amphiura filiformis (assembly GCF_039555335.1). Taxonomy (NCBI): domain Eukaryota; kingdom Metazoa; phylum Echinodermata; class Ophiuroidea; order Amphilepidida; family Amphiuridae; genus Amphiura; species Amphiura filiformis. Next base: position 977,560 of record NC_092645.1, read on the forward strand.
CTTTCTCAAATACCTCAGAAGCAGACTCTCTTGTTCCAACATTGAGATCTTTACTGTTATGCTTTTAGATGGCCCTTGCATCGATGTCCACACATCCTGCTTCTTCAGATAGGCTTGTGTTATCACTGGCTCAAACCACCCGATGTTCAACGGTGTATAAAAACGATCAGCAAATCCCCAGAGTGTGCCACATTATCTGCGTGAAATAGAGGCCACAATATCCCTTATGATGGCAATAAAGGTATATTATGATGACGGTTATAAAGGAGAGTCTTGTTGGCATGCCGGCAGAATGAGGCTGAGCATTGATAGTGCCAACTCATTACTCATTGGAAATGGGAAGGTGTTGTAGTTCTTGAAGCCACCAAAGGAGTCTTCACGACTGGCGGAAGTGACAGCATTGATTATAATCCCTCATCAACAACTGCGTCATTTCAGTCTGTTTTCCATTGGACTGGCATCAGCATGTGGCAAAAGACTGCAATCACTCCCAGTGGATGCATCTTTGCCTATAAGGATGACATTTTTCATGTTCCATCACTGCATGACATTAACACCCATCCAATACATGCATCCAGATCACTGCAGCAGGTCCTCCAAGATGGCTATCAGTGGTTGAATTATGTAGATGATCACTTGGGAACGCAGCTGACTAGTGATGACTGTGGTTCTTGGGCTCCCTACCACGTAGAGCGTTCATCCAGGTCCCCCTTATTCATTTCAAAGCCCTCTATACATGCTATACTCCCACTGCTGACAGAGTCAGCAAACATTCCTATTACAATATGCTTCACTCTATGAGTACCTCAATCCACGACAGACACTCGTTGTGGTAGCTGATCAGCTACTGTACACACTTGCAAAGCGTTTGCAGTGGAAGTTTTCAGATACAGACATTACTGAAGTTAAGTACCTTGTCTTGTTTGAGGCCATGCACACTTTAAAAGATGTTGTGGTAGGTTTTAGGTGACAGGTTGGAGGGCAGTGGGGGTACCACACCTATGAATAAACAGTGGGAGAGCATAGTCCTTCCTTAGTGCATCTCACATCTGCAGGACTAGATATGTGAGCTTATGTGCACCAAGTATCAGGCACAGCTGTTCATTCTGATGAAGAAAACCTATACCCAATATGTTGAGTTGAGGCAAACTATACTGCTACAGGCCTTGCTCCTGACTTGCCATTTGCTGCCGCTTGTCAACCCTTGAAAGAGTGGGGTCAAGCCTTTCCCATCCCGAAGCAGACTTCTGGTTTAAGTCTTCGTTCTGCCAGCACATCAACAAGATTCTCCTTTATAACCGTTTTCATATGCACCTTCATAACCATTATAAAAGATAATGGAGCCTGTCGTTGACGCAGATGACGTGGCACACTCTGAGATTCGATGATTTTTTGCATACGGAGGTGTACATATTGGTTTGTGCCTGTGATAACACAATCTTCTGTGAAGAAGCAGGAAGTATATCGACATCCATGCAAGTTCCATCTAACAGCATATGTAGGAAAGATTTCAATGTTGGAACAACAAAGTGTGCTTCTGAGGAATTTGAGAAAGAGTCTGAAAACATCTGTTTTTTTATCAAGAATATCCCTTCACAGAATCTTGACTGCTTGTGCCAAATAAGAAGATTTTCTAAAGCTCTTCTTGTCTCCAGACTCCCAACAATACAAGCACCTTGTTTCAGAAGAGTCCTTATTTGCAGTTGTTGTCCCTTGGGATTCACTAACCATGCAAGATTAATTCAAGATTCATGCCAGAGCTCATTCGCCTGATATCACTGTGTATGCTCATTTGGTGGTATAGATAAACAAGTAAAGTAGATTTAAACTGTCATTCAACACAAATATATTGAGATATTTACTTCAATATTTCGATGTGTACAACACACATCTTCATCAGGATGGATCTGATGATGAACTGATGGAGTTGAATGTCCTGCTCTCGACCTTTGATGTCCTTTCTGTTGATCGGATTAGGGCATTATATAATAAAGGAAGCTCATTCAGCTTTTTTTCACCGGGGTGATTTGGTATGTAGTCCTCTCAGCATTTCTCCTTGCTTGCCCGATTCACCTTCTGTTGGTTGACAGCGGCAACCATGGGCATCCTAGTATTACGTAACAAACCGGAAGATGTAGTTTAAGTCTAGACAATAGGCGGATTAGCGGCCATTTTGTCTTCTACATGATTTTATTCACGTGTCCTTATACTTTAGTACACAAGTATATAAGTTAACAGGTTTACAATTTTAAAATTATATTTTGTGTATACAATATATTCTGTAGTAAATCGATCAAATGACGGTGATTGTTCAGGTATTATATGCTTGATAGAATTAAATTGTCTGACCAGCTAGTATTCTCCTCCGCTGTCATTGTGATTCCAGTCACTCCACGTACCGTGTTGCGAAGGTGGAGGAGACTAAAGCTGTATTAACGGAAACGGAAGGGGTTAAAAATGATGTAGTTTAAGTCGAACAATAGCGTGTTTTCCTTGGCTCTATCTACTACTGCACTGCTCGGGCTCACACCACCACCACAACCAGGAACATCATCTACTAGTACAAAGCTGGGCAAATGTCATACTCACATATATCCGATATATATTTCAGCAGTTGTGTGTAACAAGCTTCTATTTTTTTAGGTTGCCCACATAATTTTACAGATGATGCTGGATCCTTAATTGGTTCATCTTTGACCAACTGAGAATTAAAACAAATTCCAGTCATATGTATCCATACTGGTCATTTTAAATCAAATAACGCTTGCTACTATCAATAGAGTGGACTGAAAATTCAAAAAACCAAACATGGATTATAAAGTGTGTCCCTAATGGTGCTAAAAATTAAGGTATATTAAAACATAAGTTTGATGACCATCCTTCTGCAAAGGTACCATGGAATTCACATTTAAAAACCCTTGTACCTTTTTCAAATTACCTCCTATCACATATACAGTGCCAGAAGTGAGTTTCCCAGACAAAATTAGTACAAATTGATATGTCACTTAAGTTTGTAGCTCAAATGGTTCAAAAGTTGTAAAAACGCCCATTTTAAAGATGGCGGACAGCGGCCATCTTGGATTTGAGGGTCAAAATGGCTACGGATCCCCAAAACAATCCCAAAAATGAATTTCTTACCCTAAATTAAGCCAATATCAAATGTTTACACATGTCTATAGGTGAAATGGTCCAAAAGGTAGAGAATACCATGTTTTGGGTACTAATTAGCATAATTTATGCTAATTAGGGGGTTTTATGCATAGATACAGAGTGTCTCTTTGGATGAATCTTTTCCTCTTACCTCAAGGAACATCCATACCAAGTGGGACCTTTGTTCTAAAAAATGCAGCGTTCACCCTATTTTCACCCCTTAACAAGTCTACTATTCGTTATTTCATTAAAATAGCACATTATTGGCTATGCAAATGTTCCTCTTTTGAAGCATAAGTATTGAAGTATTTTTTGAAATCCCAGAATCTTTTTGAGGGGTACTGCATTATAGTTTTAAACCGCTTATAATGGTTAGCCCAAAGAGGGAGACATGAATTCTTTTAGAAAACAGCTTTGAAGGAAGAGGTGCTGACGGGCTGTTTTTTTTTTATCCGATTTAATTTAAAAGCGTATATTTTGTGGTAAAATTGGTCTGTCGAATACGCTCATCAAGTAATGATCACATGGCACAGAGATGCGACTGACACATATACATTGACATTAACTGGTGTCTATGGGGTGTACACAGATTTTGAGTTCAAGGTCATGCAGGGGTCTAATAGGGTTAATTACTTATAATCACTTTAAAATTCTCTATTTGCTGGATATTAAGTGATGTGATCATCAGAATAATGCCAAAATGACTCTAGCATATAGAGTTATAACATAATAAGATTCGGCTTAAACGCCCATTCAGTGATTTGCTCGTCCGGACGATCGTAAAAATCATCTAAATTCAGATTTTAGTACCTTTGTCATTGTCATAGATGTGCTAACATAGCCTGATAGTAGTTCAGAAGACATGTATGGAAACAAAATAAGACATTTTACACGAATCTGTAATTTATATATTGACAGTATAAATTAGCTACATGTATTTCAATGGGGCTTCAACTTTTTCAATAAAGCTGTTTCCTTGTTTTTCTGCCCAAATTTTCTATTTCAGAAATACCCAATGACAATTTTAATGATTTATCCTTAACTTTAGGGAATTTATACACAATTTTTATACTTTCGCTGGGATCACTGAATGGGACTTTAAACATGAGGTGGGGTCTGTTTTGGGGACAAAAGAGGTAAAATTCTAAAGTTTGTCCAATTTGAATGAAAATTATGTAATCCTGATAAGATTCAAAATAAAAAAATAAAGGTCATTTCAAGGTCACCAGTGGTCAATCAAAGGTCAACAGGGTAAAATTACAAAACATAATGAAGGTCATCAGAGGTCAATATAGGTCATATCATTTTATTTTATTAAGGTCATCAGAGGTCATTTCAAGGTCACGGCTGGAGTTCGTGGTCTTAATAAGACCTCAGCATATCTAGTTTGGTTTTCTTCTTTTCTTTAGATAGAACATCAGAATGCTACTTCGATTATCTTGGACGTGGCTATCGTGGTTCAGTTGATAAAACCATAAATAGCATGGAATGTCAATCTTGGACAGCACAATATCCCCACGAACACGACACAACACCAGAAAACTATCCGGACACTGGTCTTGGCGAACACAACTATTGTCGTAATCCGGATGATAGGGCGGGCCTTTGGTGTTACACTACAGATCCGGAAACTCAATGGGGATACTGTCCCGTGCCTTACTGCGGTAAGCATAGTGCACTTATGTCCACAGCAAATTCACCGTGACCTTTCCAGCCATAAACCCGCTTAGTGAAGATTAAACCGAGGTATGCAGTACTAAACCATTAGAGTAATCGATTGTCCAACGCAAATTTATTACCACGTGATAATATTAATCCAATGAGCGATCGCATTGTCTGCTACGGTCGACTAATCCACTCGATAATGACGCTATTGGCATGTACGGGCGGAGTTCCACTGACTCAGTTTTGGGGTATTTTTCACTGGTTTGCTGTTATTTACTCATCAAGGCGGTCCACCTTTATTATAAGGACTATGCTAATGATTTAAAGATTGACATGTAGAGCATAAACCATACATGATTGACAGAAAGTACTAAATTTGTACCTATTACGGTTTCGTGACACCCCTCTTGCATATGCGACCAAGCCAGGGCGGCCCGGTGAAGCAAAATGTGCATTTGAATAACACGGGAGTTTGGATATAGATGGTATATTTCTTTCTCATACAAATGTATGGTCCCCGTTATTAAAGCTTGTACCGGGTTAAAAATTCAGATATTTGGAAAAGAATAAGTAATTGAAACATAGAGAAAGTACTAAAATCATAGCTTTTATATTTTCTCATATATGACGCTAACTAGTTCATCTCCTATACCTACAACACAGCGCTACCAGTAGGGTTCAATTGCCTATTGTGAGTGCCCCTGTGTTGTGCGCATACATGTAGTTAACAATAACTGCATGATGGTCTGTATATGGTCTGTCATATGAAATTCACACGAATATTAAGGTCGTGCCTTTCATGGGGTGTTCAACTGGATATAGTCCATTTTGAGGGCTCAATGCTGACAGGGCCGTTCCGACCATTAGGCCAGGTAAGGCGGTCGCCTAGGGCGGCAAACGCAGAGGGGCGCAAAAAAGGGGCGAAAAAAAAAAGGGGGCGAAAAGAGAAACAGAAAACAGGGCGGAAAAGGAAAAAGGGGACCTGAGAAAAGGAAAAGAAACGGGGAAGAGAAAAGGAAAGAAGACACGGGGCGGAGAAAAAGAAAAAAGAAAATAGCCGGTCGACGGATCTCACAATTTCCAGGGGAATAACTAGCTGAATACACGAAGAGAAACAGACAGATAACAAGATATTCACTATTCCGCATCTCAAATATTGACAAAGTCTCACAACATAAATTATGATTTCCCGTACGCTTGAGATGTTTCTTCTTCAATAGCTGGCTGCCGACTACAAGGAATCGTAGTCAGTCAAGCTCGATGAGAGCGAAATACCGCGGAGCGATATATTTAAATAATTGATAAAGCGATAGAAAATAGCGCCATATTAATTCACCTAACCCGCCATCTAATGAAACGTATCGTATGTCATCTTTGATAAAACATAACTAACGAGGTCTTTACATTATAATGCTTTATGTTTTCATCAGAAAATCCAAGACCCAATATACGACTCGTAGGTGGTACTCCTTTTGCCGGACGAATAGAGGTCTTCATCGACGGAGTTTGGGGAACAGTGTGTGATGATTTGTGGGATATACGCGACGCCACCGTAGCTTGTAATGAGTTAGGCTACCCAGGCGGCGCTGTCGCCTCATATGGATTGGCACATTTTGGCGAGGGAACTGGAAGTATTCATTTAGATGATTTACAGTGTTTAGGAACTGAAAGCCGTCTTCAAGATTGCACACGTGGAGGGCCACATAACTGCGCACATTATGAGGATGCTGCTGTCATGTGTCAAAATCCAAGTAAGTGTTTAATGTTCTTTTACTTTTGCACCAGTATATTTAAGATCGTATTATAAGCTTTGGACACATATAAGTGAAACTCATGCACTTAACCCCATGAGAACTACCTGTCTATTGGTCAAAAAGAAGTTTTCATTATCAATTGGACCAATCAGCAACATTGTAAGAATAATTTTACTACACACAAAAAATTGGGATGAATTATTTGCAAAGCTCCATTCTGATTCGTGATTAAAATGAAGATATCATGTAACTGACCAATCAGAGAGAATGTTAGATCGGCAGGTGGTGCTCAGGGGGTTAATAATTACACGGTTGTTTCAAAGAAGCTGGTCTAACAATTTAAACACAATGCATCAAAAGAACATAATGAAATACAAACGCAAACATGCAAGTGGTGAATAGTTGAATTCCGTAATCTGCTTTACATGTCGGTTGTAGAAATCTATTGCTGTGACGGAGATTGAGAAGTTATTGGACCTTACTTCGGGAAGTAAAATGCGGTTGTCTATCCGAATTGAGGACCTGCTGGCCAAATTATAGAATTATTATAATCCTCCTACGGTCGATATGGTAGTGATGTTATGATCACAAAGTTTTTGCTAATGATGTTCATGTTATGCAGACTCGTAGTTCTCATATACGTACAGAGAATGAGTTTGTAAGTGCGTGTTTAGGGGGCTGGCATTTTCTTCGGAAGGGGGGGGGTCCCAAAAATACAGGTGGGGTCATAGAATTTTCAGACCAAAAATAGGGGGGGGGGGGTTATAATTTTTTTACACCCAAAATAGGGGGGTTATAGAATTATTAAGGGCTGGCGACTCAAAATTTTCGCGCGCTGCGCGCGAATTATTTAACTTCAATCTTTAACTTCAATCGAAATGTGCATACAATCTATGCAAAATTTTTACACGCTCCGCGCGCCTTCTTTACACTTACAATAAAAATTTTAACGCGCTCCACACACTTTCTTCACTTTTAAGTTTTGACGCGCTCCGCGCCTTAGTTCCGGTAATGAATAATTTTTCTTCAGTCTGTGTAGTTGGAAGGGGGGGTCATAAAATTATTCGACCCGCGATAGGGGGGCGTAAAATTTTTTTACCCGCGAGAGGGGGGTCATAAAAAATTGACTCCGGTCATCAACATATTTGGGACCCCCCTTCCGGAAGAAAAATGCCAGCCCCTTAGATCTTCTCAATATTGCAGATTTGATGTTTTGTAACGGCTAGATGCCAGGGAGCACAAGCATATTCCACGATGGGTCGGATATCAATGAGCATCAATGTGGCTTAGGCGAGGGTTCCAAACAAATCCCTTATGCGTTAGAGATATCCCTTAACAAATCCCTAAGAGAAATCTTTTTGGAGAAATCCTTAAGACTTATGTGGGTTGATACGGGAATGGACGGTGGCTGGAAGGCTTTGAATCCCTAAGGTTGATATTGAGTTCGAGTGATAAGACATAATAGCCACTTGAGATGGCCAGACACCCCAATTAGAGGTATTGTTATCTAGCGACTGGAAAGCCATATCCCACCATGGATCAGTACTATTAATCTTTGCCATGCACTTCGAGTAACACAATGTGATCTCTCATTTGCAAGTGGTACTTGATGAAATGAAAGAAGCACTCAAGTGGTAATTTCTGGTTCGATAACGTATTCCTCAGTCAAGTCAGCAAGCGTGTTAAGTATTTGTATCAAGTCGCAATGCAAAAACTTCTTTTCAAATCCCTACATTTTTTGTCCATGTGTCTAACCAGAGAAGATGAGAAAACTCTGGTCTAACGTATTAGGGATTTGACTGGGGATTTCTCTTTCGCCTTAATATATGTCAACTCTATCAAGGTGTTCAGGTTATGATGATCACCGAAATCTTTACTTTTAACGTGGAATGAAGGTAATGAGATAAAAACGTTTGTTCAAGCAGTTCAACACGCCTTACCTATAACCAAACCCACAAATGAGTGTGTGTTTCAGCAATTTTCCAGTATGCTCCATATCACAGATCTACAGTAAAGTCCACAATATAGTAGAACTTGTGGGTTATATAACAAACCACAATGCTGATACGATGTTGGATATGAGGTACTTTTCAATATTATCTAATTTATTAATTTCTAGATCTTTTAATCAGACCCGATCTTCTCAACACTGGCAGCTGTGGTACCCGTCCTGCTCTTAATCGTATCGTCAATGGTCAGGATGCAAATGTAGGCGAATGGCCCTGGGCTGGGTATTTGAAGAATAGTCACGGTTGTTTTACCTGTGGTGCTGCCCTGATTAGTAATGAGTGGGCTATTACGGCTGCACATTGCCAGTAAGTACAATGAATGGTGAGAATGAATGACACTATGAACTTGATATGAGACTTCGTGTTTTGGGCATTATGGTTTTTTTAACGAATATAACGTGACCACAGCTTTGAGAAGAATAAGTACAAACATTATAAATATGTTTGGAAGGAATAATACCTTGAAGGTTTAACAAAAGGTTTGTTAAGTTCATTTAAACTGTTTTGACACCATGTATCGTATTGTATTGTAAATTACGAATTATGTAATTGGTTACATAATTGGATATGAGATATGATGCAGCGCCCAGCGACAATGAACACCCAGGTTCGACAAGATCAAGGCGAAAGTATTTCTAAGATATCAACAGTGATATCAACCGGGATATCAAGCTCTTGTTTTTGACGACGGCATTCAGGCTAGTCCTAGTACTAATTTTGGACAATGACAATGGTGTGCAGGCACTAGTTTCGGCTGTTATGAACATTAAGCAAGGAGTAGGGTTTAGAGTAAGGGTTCAGTTTAGGACTAGGTTATGGTACAGCAAACCTTTTTGTACCAGACTAGCAAACCTTAAGGCTAGCAGAATGTATACTCTATACTATCGGGAGTACCATAGTCCAAAAACGGTCATAGCAGGATTGGTCATTGCACAAATAGCCTTCAATTGCACGAAAGTGTGCAATTTGTATAAATAGTACAAATAGCACAAATTTTTACAAATTGCATAAATGGCCACAGATAGTTGCAATTGATGCAATCTATGTCGGACAAATTGTATGATTTTGTGTGATTTATGTCAGTAAATTGCAAGAAAGTGTGCAATTTGTACAAATAGCACAAATACCCACGTATGTAAGCAATTTTACAAATTGCAGGGATTGGAGAAGGTTCGGTTTAAGCTAGGTTAGGGTATTAACACACTTTTTTGTACTAGTGTATGATTGTTACTAGCAAACCTTAGGGCTATAATGAAAGACAGAGATAGAAAGACTAGTTTACGTCTGAAATTCTGACAACTAAACAGAAAATGCCGTACTGCGCAGGTCGGCAACCAATCACGGCGCGCCTTTGCCCTGACGCGATTATCTCTGTCTTTCATTATAGTAGATGTATACCATGACGACCTATTTTAAGCTGTACCTTGTCTTTATGTACACGTATACAGGGGTGCCATAAGCAGTATTGTACTTGGAGATATCACCATGTCATCCGCATCCCCAACACACCACGAGTCAACTGTCACTCTCTATTGCCATCCAAACTATGATGAAAACAGCGTTGACAATGACATTTGCCTCTTGAAACTGGACCAACCAGTTACATACAACGACAATATACAGCCTGTGTGTCTCGGAGTAACAAATCAGGAATTGCAAGCTTATCCAGCAGGATCATGCAATGTTATCGGATGGGGCGCTCTTAACTACGGAGGTACGTGTGGCATTCGGTCACGTGGTTTCCAATTATCCTGCCTAAGCTCTTGACTGAGGTCATTATCGATATCTTCCCAGCAAACACAAAAACGTTTTTAAAACGTTTTAAATAAGTTATATTTTGGGTTTTGGTTTAGGTAAAAACGTTTTAATAACATTAAAATGTCGGGATATATAAAGGTCATGAAATCGTTTTAAAACGTTTTGTATGAAAACACACTACAACAATATTTTAAAAATGTTTTCGAAATGTCATTTAAAACTATTTTTGCAAACATTTTTGGCCAAATATTTTGTCAACACTTAAATAACATTATGTTAACATTATGCAGCCAGCAAACACAGAAATGTTCTTAAAATGTTTTTTACAAAACGTTTTAATAACATTTAAATGTCGGGTTATATAAAGGTCGTGAAAACATTTTAAAAACGTTATTGTAAATATTTTGGGCAAACATTTTTGCAAAATATTTTTCAACCCCAAAATAACATTTTGTTTAGAATGATTTGTACCAAGTTTTCAAAAATGTTTTTGGAATGTTATTAAAACGTTTTTATACCCTTTATATAACCCGACATTTAAATGTTTTCTGTAAAACATTTGTGTTTACTGTGCAGTAAATTACCAACACATGTTATTTAATGTTATGAAAACGTTTAATACCATTAATGTACCCTTTATATAACCCGACATTTAAGCGTTTTCTGATAACCTTGTATAACCTTTTGCGAATGATGTCGAAAACGTTTTGTGTTTGCTGGGTTTGTGCCCTTTGTTAGAAACTTGAAATGTGTAGCAAGGAGTTTCGGTTTTCATTGCAGTTTGTTCCATAATCGTGTGAACAACATAATCGCTTGGTTTGAAGTTACCTGATCTAACAAAAGAAATGTTTAAATTTCGCAGTGCAATATTCACGAGCAGAGAAATCGAGCAAATCAATCTACATTTAAAAGCATGGTTTAGAAACTCCAATAAGCCTTGTGAAAAAATAAAGACCATCGAAATATTTGCTCTCGAAATTACCAAAAGGGTGACTCGAGTGATATGAACTGAGTAACTGACCAGGAGTTGCAAGCTTATCCAGCCGGATCATGCAATGTTATCGGATGGGGCGCTTGTAACTACGGAGGTACGTGCGGCATAGTATGGCCAAAATATCAATTATTTAGATAAAGTGATTATAAAAGATATTTTATGCTGCGGTTGCAAGACATTGACTTGTCTGCCATTTGTGTTGTAAAAAAATCCGGCAGGCATTGTTACCGATTTTGTTTATGAATACTTTCGCAGATTACGGTCCAGATCATTTACAAGAATTGGGTACCAATCTTATCTCCAATGCCGAATGCAATCAGCCTTACGGAAACATCACGGACAACATGATTTGCTCTAGTACTGGTACTACAAGTGGCTCGTGTCTGGGAGACAGCGGCGGTCCTTTGATATGTAATAACGGTAATGGAGAGTGGCATCTGGTGGGCGTGACTAGTCATGGCTATGAATGCGCACGCATTGGATATCCAGATATATTAGCGAGAGTTTCTAGATACCCGCAGTGGATCCGGCAAACAATTGATTTTTGTAAGTATTTCTGGTATATTTTTTACATTTTAAGCTTATATGACATTTAACAATTGGAATGGAGATGTTTGTAACTCTAACTATTTTCAACATAATTTTGTCTCCTTAATAGCAATCTCCGATGCAAAGTTTTAAAATGGCTGCCATTGAATATAGCTCGTTTTGTAACAAAAAAAACCTTTTATATTTATTATTTTCTTTTCGCACGTGGGAGGTTAACGAGATTTGCAATTATTTTTTTTAAACATAACCAAACAATTGTTATAACTATTCTAGTGGTCCAAAGTTATTAGATTGGCAAGATTACTGCTACTCTTAGGAATACCATCAAATGAATTTTACCCAAAGCAGTACCAAACTCTTCATATGTGCTCCAAGTCAGTGTAAACTATTTTAGATTAAAATAAAGAAGTGGTCGGCAGCTTTAACTTAACATACTTAGTAATGATGAAAGCCTGTTTTAAAAGCAAGCATATATTTCCAAACGATCTATTTATAGTTACTTTTGATCCTGCTAATATTGCTTTTCACAAACACTGTGCATTCGAATTTTTAAATTTCTGTTTGCTTTAAATTACAGCTGGTATAGGTGAATGTCGAGATGCAAACGGCAACCCTATAAAAGAAGGCGTATCTCTGCCATCTTCTGATCCATGTGAAGTGGATTGCGTGTGCTCTAGAGGTGAGCGTACCTGCGCTGTTTTTGACTGTCGACCCTCTGTCGACCACCTCCCGATGGCGCTGAAAATTGTGAACCCGAATATATTGATGGAGAATGTTGTCCATCCTATGAACATTGTGAAGGTATGTAGATTTGTACGGACCAACACGAACGTTTGGGGCAACTAATGAATACAACAGACAATACTAGCTTAAAGGAAGTCTCCGGCAATCTCAACATTATGCTTTATATGTTAGGAAAATTATTATCAAGCTTTTCAATTATTTTTTTAAAGATAACCAAACAAGTGTAAACTATTTTAGATTAAAATAAAGAAGTGGTCGGCAGCTTTAACTTAACATACTTAGTAATGCTGAAAGCCTGTTTTAAAAGCAAGCATATATTTCCAAACGATCTATTTATAGTTACTTTTGATCCTGCTAATATTGTTTTTCACAAACACTGTGCATTCGAATTTTTAAATTTCTGTTTGCTTTAAATTACAGCTGGTATAGGTGAATGTCGAGATGCAAACGGCAACCCTATAAACGAAGGCGTATCTCTGCCATCTTCTGATCCATGTGATGTGGATTGCGTGTGCTCTAGAGGTGAGCGTACCTGCGTTGTTTTTGACTGTCGACCACCTCCCGATGGCGCTGAAAATTGTGAACCCGAATATATTGATGGAGAATGTTGTCCATCCTATGAACATTGTGAAGGTATGTAGATTTGTACGGACCAACACGAACGTTTGGGGCAACTAATGAATACAACAGACAATACTAGCTTAAAGGAAGTCTCCGGCAATCTCAACATTATGCTTTATATGTTAGGAAAATTATTATCAAGCTTTTCAATTATTTTATTTAAAGATAACCAAACAAGTGTAAACTATTTTAGATTAAAATAAAGAAGTGGTCGGCAGCTTTAACTTAACATACTTAGTAATGCTGAAAGCCTGTTTTAAAAGCAAGCATATATTTCCAAACGATCTATTTATAGTTACTTTTGATCCTGCTAATATTGTTTTTCACAAACACTGTGCATTCGAATTTTTAAATTTCTGTTTGCTTTAAATTACAGCTGGTATAGGTGAATGTCGAGATGCAAACGGCAACCCTATAAACGAAGGCGTATCTCTGCCATCTTCTGATCCATGTGAAGTGGATTGCGTGTGCTCTAGAGGTGAGCGTACCTGCGCTGTTTTTGACTGTCGACCACCTCCCGATGGCGCTGAAAATTGTGAACCCGAATATATTGATGGAGAATGTTGTCCATCCTATGAACATTGTGAAGGTATGTAGATTTGTACGGACCAACACGAACGTTTGGGGCAACTAATGAATACAACAGACAATACTAGCTTAAAGGAAGTCTCCGGCAATCTCAACATTATGCTTTATATGTTAGGAAAATTATTATCAAGCTTTTCAATTATTTTTTTAAAGATAACCAAACAAGTGTAAACTATTTTAGATTAAAATAAAGAAGTGGTCGGCAGCTTTAACTTAACATACTTAGTAATGCTGAAAGCCTGTTTTAAAAGCAAGCATATATTTCCAAACGATCTATTTATAGTTACTTTTGATCCTGCTGATATTGTTTTTCACAAACACTGTGCATTCGAATTTTTAAATTTCTGTTTGCTTTAAATTACAGCTGGTATAGGTGAATGTCGAGATGCAAACGGCAACCCTATAAACGAAGGCGTATCTCTGCCATCTTCTGATCCATGTGAAGTGGATTGCGTGTGCTCTAGAGGTGAGCGTACCTGCGCTGTTTTTGACTGTCGACCACCTCCCGATGGCGCTGAAAATTGTGAACCCGAATATATTGATGGAGAATGTTGTCCATCCTATGAACATTGTGAAGGTATGTAGATTTGTACGGACCAACACGAACGTTTGGGGCAACTAATGAATACAACAGACAATACTAGCTTAAAGGAAGTCTCCGGCAATCTCAACATTATGCTTTATATGTTAGGAAAATTATTATCAAGCTTTTCAATTATTTTTTTAAAGATAACCAAACAAGTGTAAACTATTTTAGATTAAAATAAAGAAGTGGTCGGCAGCTTTAACTTAACATACTTAGTAATGCTGAAAGCCTGTTTTAAAAGCAAGCATATATTTCCAAACGATCTATTTATAGTTACTTTTGATCCTGCTAATATTGTTTTCACAAACACTGTGCATTCGAATTTTTAAATTTCTGTTTGCTTTAAATTACAGCTGGTATAGGTGAATGTCGAGATGCAAACGGCAACCCTATAAACGAAGGCGTATCTCTGCCATCTTCTGATCCATGTGAAGTGGATTGCGTGTGCTCTAGAGGTGAGCGTACCTGCGCTGTTTTTGACTGTCGACCACCTCCCGATGGCGCTGAAAATTGTGAACCCGAATATATTGATGGAGAATGTTGTCCATCCTATGAACATTGTGAAGGTATGTAGATTTGTACGGACCAACACGAACGTTTGGGGCAACTAATGAATACAACAGACAATACTAGCTTAAAGGAAGTCTCCGGCAATCTCAACATTATGCTTTATATGTTAGGAAAATTATTATCAAGCTTTTCAATTATTTTTTTAAAGATAACCAAACAAGTGTAAACTATTTTAGATTAAAATAAAGAAGTGGTCGGCAGCTTTAACTTAACATACTTAGTAATGCTGAAAGCCTGTTTTAAAAGCAAGCATATATTTCCAAACGATCTATTTATAGTTACTTTTGATCCTGCTAATATTGTTTTTCACAAACACTGTGCATTCGAATTTTAAATTTCTGTTTGCTTTAAATTACAGCTGGTATAGGTGAATGTCGAGATGCAAACGGCAACCCTATAAACGAAGGCGTATCTCTGCCATCTTCTGATCCATGTGAAGTGGATTGCGTGTGCTCTAGAGGTGAGCGTACCTGCGCTGTTTTTGACTGTCGACCACCTCCCGATGGCGCTGAAAATTGTGAACCCGAATATATTGATGGAGAATGTTGTCCATCCTATGAACATTGTGAAGGTATGTAGATTTGTACGGACCAACACGAACGTTTGGGGCAACTAATGAATACAACAGACAATACTAGCTTAAAGGAAGTCTCCGGCAATCTCAACATTATGCTTTATATGTTAGGAAAATTATTATCAAGCACGAATCACATGGTTTATTTTAATCAAACTCATATTGACCATAAAACGAATAAAAACAGCCGCGATATTCAAAATTCCCGGGCGCCGAAATTGTCTGGTGCAATGACGTCACAGTAATATAGATTATATTGAATATCGCTTACTATGATGCAATTTTATCAGTTTCGCCGTCGAGCAATGATGAAAGAGGAAAAGTGATCCCGCCCGGTAATTGAACCCAGGACCTCTGGTTTACGAGACCAGCGCCTTTACCACTTGGCCACGGGAGCTTCGTGATCAGGCAGACTGGGCATTCAACCTATAAGCGGTCACTTAGCCCTACCTCCTTCGTGCAAGTCATCCCAATGTGGCTCGGGCTTTGACAAGCGTAAATAATGCCGTCCTCACTGTAGAGGGACATAACATGAATAAAAATTCCTTTAAAAGGAATAGGGTGGGCAAATGAAAAATTGTCAAGAGAAATGAAAGAATGAGTAAGTCAAGTTCACAATTAAAAACAGGAAATATGACACAACATCGATTTCCAATAGGGAATAACACAAAACGTATAAACAAAGTTAAAAGAGTTTTTAACTTTATACGTTTATACGTTTGTTATTCCGCCATTGAGGTTGTGTCATATTTTCCCTGATTTTAATCTGATCTATTGCTTATCCTTTCTTCTCTGCTGGTCAGTTGGAACAGATTTTCCCTGTTTTTATATTAACCCTTCACATCATAACACAAGACGTTTTATGTTAACATTTTATATAAAACATGGTTATAAAACTTTTGTAGATAATAGTTATTTAAAACATTTTCGTAATCATACCTAGAGTTTTTTTTATCATCAGATAGAAAGACCTCTGCTCATCTTCTCTGGTGAGACAACAGGGCTGGGGTATCTTTCCATATCAGAGTTTAAAAATCTGTCATATCAATTTCCTCAATATGTTGTATTGCAACTTATGAGGGGAAATGTTTGATTTTACAATATTTCGATATTATTTTCTAACTTTGTAACTTTATTATGATTAACATAACTGTATTTCAAAGCGTCAAACTATATCATTATTTTGTCCCAACAAAAATAATCCAGGAATAAAATATTCATTCATATGTTTATTTATTTTATTCAACCTGGGCCATTTCTACTGGTGCACATGCATTCTAATAATTTGTCTATAATACCTTATACAAGCATCAGCCAGCACTATTTGTCACAAGATTTGAAAAGTAAATAGCCTATGTACACACTGAACACAATGCACATACAAGCTGTATTTAATTACATGCCGAAGCTGTCAGTATAAAATGATATATATGACCTTCACGATGCTATTAATTTAGCCCAAAGATTAGGAAAACTAGCAAAACTGGTGAACTGGTACTGTTCAAATAAAAACATCTGCAAATCTTGCTGCAATTTCCAAATAGTATTTCTATTACTTTTAAGTAATAGAAATACTATTTGGAAATTGCAATTCTGGGTAAAAACCACATGTGCCTGCTAACGGTCAAATTTTTTTTATTGCATGAGGTGAAAGGGGTTTGGTAGTAGGTTACAAAAAGTCACATCAAAAATTCCTCCGGAGCTTGTTGCCATAGCAACGGCAGATTTTATGATTTTGGCGATTTTTGCTTATTTTGGGGTGAAAATATAGGAAAATATGTACTTTTCTGAATTGCTCCTGACTTTAAATTTGAGGTCACATTCAAAAAACAACCTTACCACCATAAAGTACTATCTTTGTGCTTTCCCCAGATATAAAAAATATTTCAATAATATTTCCCTATATGCAATTTTAGGGTTGGGCAACATTGCCAATTTAGCACTTTTGAAAAAATGCAATTTTTACCCTATCTTTGAAGTCTAAAAACTAATTTTGCTTGAGCACCGAGAATTATTTCCTCTTTGTTGGTACTTGGGCAGACATTGCCCCTTCTAAATTTGGTAAAACATTTCTGGGGCTATTTGACCTGTAAAGCCAGTGTTGCCAGAAAGTTTGATAATTTTCAAAAAATGCATTTTCTACATATTTACTAATGTTTATAACCTTTAATACCACCAACTTAATTGAAATATTTGCACACTTTGCACACATGATTAGACACACACTGCAACGTAAGCAACACTTTGATGCTGAGGACAAGTCCTGTTTTGCAAAAACCGGTATTGCCAGAAAATCTTACTTTATTTATCCAAATTTCCAATTTGTGCGTTTTACAATTATTTATTCGGTTAATTTTATACTATCAATGTTAGTTGAATAGAATGTGCATTTAAACATCACCTGGTACAATACAGGTTCAGACACATGGGCAAGTTTCTCGACAGGTGCCTTAGTACACCTTAGGCTTAGGCGACCTTGAGGATACTAAGCCTAGTTTTTACCAAAAATAGTAATTTGTACATGGGAAATTTTTGAAAAACGACATAATCTTGGAAAGTGTATCATCTTACTAAGATATATGTTTGGATCAAAAAGTAAATCACAACATTTTTCTGTGGCCTATGGTTTTTGACCTATGACCTCTTGGAATTCATAAGTAGGCCCAAAATGCAGGTTTTTAATGATTTTGGTCATTTTGGGCCAAAATTGACCCTTTTTAAAATCATTTTTAGCAATTTTTTGCGTTACAAAAGTTTAAATTACACTTAAGTTTATTGATAAATAGGGCTTCTCTTTAGGCTATTGAGAGAATTCAACGAGTATGCAGTTTCCATGGCAACAGCTATTAATGCTCATTTTAAAGCAAATATCTATAAAATAGAGCTAATTTCCCAGTAAAATTAGTTTAAAAAAATGGATGTAAATGGCCGTTTCCATGGAAACTGTCTTCTCTTTGAATTCTCCTAATAGCTTAAAATGTTATGCCAATAAAACAATTTTTTGGCTTGATGATAATCCTGTTAATGGGTATACTGAAACTGCTGATTCTTGATTACGAATCGAAAAGGCATGGCCGAGTGAACTCGTATCAACGAATAACAGTTTCAAGTGTATTCTCTGATTTAAACCACTGCTTTATACTAACAACATGCCTATCAATACTCACAAACTTACAAAATTTACTGAACAAATCTGAAGAAATTATCACAAAAACATCCATTGTAAAAAATACATGCAGTAATTTTACGGTCATTTCCGGCAGCAACATTGCCTCTATTTTTCCGGTGAAATTTTCTAAAGAAATACACAAGTGTATAAGAAAATATACTTTATTGCCCGCTTTATTGTATTTGTTACGTAATTTTACAATTTTTCAGAAGAATTTTTACAGGATGTTAACTTCGCTGTCAGAAATGTCTGTAAAATTAATCGCTTTTCCTCCCTTTTCTTTTCTCTTTTTCCCCTTCCCCCTTTCTCTTCTCTTCTCTCCTTTCCTCTTTTTTTTTGGAAGGAGGGGTTGATACACAAACGGATAGAAAATTATCTTGAGGATCGTGTTAGAAACTAGGGTTGAAAATAGGGAGTGGTTTAATTGCAACAGCACATCATGACCCACTAGCTTCATCACCAGTTGGATTTTTACTTGCATTGTAAACTGGTTGTTTCCATGTGAAGACAGTGATGTTACCTTTCCACCCTGGACAAGTATCCCGTCAACAGGTCCTGTTCCAGTATAAACGTAGAAGTAGAAATTGATGGCATCGGAACAATAAAAGGATGTCTTAATTTAGGAGAGAATTTCAATGAGGGTGTCAAATAATGCAAACGTCAATATTGATGCCAATTGCCCGCATGGGAGTTTGAAGTTTATATTATTGTTCGTATCATTCATTTTACCAGGCTATATTTCTATCATGAGAGAAGCTTTGGACGGGTTTACTGGTGGAGTCAAATTTGGCGGTAGCAGTATCACAAATCTACGCTATGCTGATGATACCACCCTAATATGCAGCAGTAGAGAGGAACTGCTGGCCCTTTTGAAATGTACCAAGGAAGTCAGTGAGGAGAAAGGCCTTCTGCTAAATGCCAAGAAGACTAAAGTAATGGTTATTGATAGAAATGGAACTGGAGAGGACTTTGTGATAGATGGTCAAAAGATTGAGGAGGTTAAACAATTTGAATACCTGGGTTCAATGATAGACAACAAAGGTGATAGCACATCTGAGATCAAAAGAAGATTAGCTATAGCAAGGACAACAACTCAGAGTATGTCAAAGATCTGGAAGAGTCGTGGTTTATCAATCAACCTCAAGATACGGGTACTCCGTGCAACAGTCTTCTCAATTGCTACATACGGGTGCGAATCCTGGGCAATGACAAAGAATGGCAGGAAGAAGATAGATGCATTTGAGATGTGGTGCTATAGGGGGCTGTTGGGAGTATCTTGGAAAGACAAGAAGACAAATATCTGGGTCCTGAATAAGATTGGCACAGACTTAAACATCAGAAAGTCCATCATTGAGAGGAAATTGCGCTACTTTGGCCACATTGCAAGAAAGGATGGTGGAGTTGAGAAGCATATTCTTCAGGGAGCTGTGGAAGGCCATCGTGGAAGGGGACGTCCATCAACATCTTGGACAAAATGCCCGGAGGGGGTTCTCCCTGGTTGAAGGTATACGGGGATGTGCCACGGTTTTGGGGTATCTTTTCAGCAATTTTGGTATATCGATGGGTGGGTTTTCAGTGGATACCAATGCACCCAATTGGGCGCATTTGTGAAAAAGTGCCCCTAAAAGCGCCCAATTAGGGCAAATTTGGGTGCTTTTTGGGTGTTTTTGGCAACAAATTGGTATACAGATGGGTGGCAAAAACAGCAAAAAGTAGGTATAGAGAAAGTCAGCATCCGAAAGTCTGGGTGGCACATCCCCGTAAAATTTATTTCGAAGAACCCCCCGGGACAAAATGATGTGAAGAACGTTTCATCACACGGAATGTATGGTGCAACACGTTTGGCTTTTGATAGAAGTAGATGGCGTACTCTTGTGAAGACCACAGCAGCGCAATCCTGCACCATCTAACCCAGAGAGAGAGAGAGTTCTAAACAAATGCACGCATGTTTTGACGAACTCAAAAGTTACGGTATGGGTAAATTAATTGTCATATAATCTGGTAACACCATCATTACCTAAGTTTCAAAACCTGTTTGAGATGGTGGTAAAAAAGGTCCCATTTTTGCCCAAAATGACCAAAATCATTAAAATCCTACATTTTAGGCCTACTTATGAATTCCAAGAGGTCAAGGTCAAAAACACAGGTCACAGAAAAATGTTGTGATTTACTTTTTGATCCGAACATCCATCTTAGTAAGCTGATACACTTTTCAAGATGCATATAATTATGTCATTTAAAAAAATTTCCATGCAAAATGACTATTTTTGGTCAAAACTAGGCTTAGTATCCTCAAGGTCCCCTAAGCCTAAAGCTTACTATGCCACCTGTCGAAAAACTCCCCCACGTGTCTGAACCTGTATTGTATCAGATGATGTTTGAATGCACATTCTATTCAACTAATATTGATAGTATAAAATTAACCGAATAAATACTTGTAAAACGCACAAATTGGAAATTTGGATTAATAAAGGAAGATTTTCTGGCAATACCGGTTTTTGCAGGACAGGACTTGTCCCCAGCCTCAAAGTGTTGCTTACGTTGCAGTGTGTGTCTAATCATGTGTGCAAAGTATGTAAATATTTCAATTAAGTTTGTGGTATTAAAGGTTACATGAGTAAATATGTAGAAAATGCATTATTTTGACAAATGCATTTTTTGAAAATTATCAAACTTTCTGGCAACACTGGCTTTACAGGTCAAATAGCCCCAGAGATTTGTTACCAAATTTGGAAGGGGCAATGTCTGCCCAAGTACCAACAAAGAGGAAATAATTCTCGGTGCTCAAGCAAAATTAGTTTTAGACTTCAAAGATAGGGTAAAATTACATTTTTTCAAAAGTGCTAAATTGGCAATGTTGCCCAGCCCTAAAATTGCACATAGGGAAATATTATTGAAATATTTTTTATATCTGGGGAAAGCACAAAGATAGTACTTTATGGTGGTAAGGTTGTTTTTTTAATGTGACCTCAAATTTAAAGTCAGGAGCAATTCAGAAAAGTACATATTTTCCTTTATTTTCACCCCAAAATAAGCAAAAATCGCCAAAATCATAAAATCTGCCGTTGCTATGGCAACAAGCTCCGGAGGAATTTTTGATGTGACTTTTTGTAACCTACTACCAATAGTACAGGAGCAGCAACCTCAAAAAAATGACTTCGTTCATCCCCCACTACATACAAGGTTTGACACCATAGGTAGTAAGTATGGACCCTCTAGATCACTGCTAGGTAGGTAGTGGACTCAAATTGTGGTATCACTTTTTTTTTTTACAGGTCATTTTATGTATGGACGTATAATCGCATAAAATCACAAAAATAGGACAAAATTAAGGGTAGGGGAGATATAAACTCCAAAAACTCAACTTTTACTCGTGATTTTGAATTCATTTTGGTATCAATATGTAGCTAAATGATTTTCCTAACTTTCTAGTTTTATTTTTAAACAAAACAGGTTTCATTTGAGCATATTTGGAAGTATATAGTCCATAAATGAGTGGTAATCTGATTTTTTAAACCATATGTGTAAAGTTTGACATTCGCCTCAAATCTCACAACTATACCAATTTTATATTTTCAAAATTGATTCAGTTTACATTTTAATTTTTTAATTTAAATTTTAATGTTTTATTTTGTTTTTAATGTTAAGCATATCAAGGGAAACATTATTGTAACAGTTCCAATCATTGTAATATGTATGAGTTCGTCGGGGTGTCTGTGGGACGAGTTGTGTGTGGGGTGCTGGGTGTACATAGGGTATGTGTGGGGGTGAGGGGATGAATGTGTGTATACATGAATGTCACTACACTACACCAACTTCCATTTACAAAATCCTTTAAGTTTCCATTGATGTAATATTTTGAATATTTATGTGTAGGACGTGAGTAACCACTGCGAAAAAGACAAAAATGTTAAAAAAACCCAAAAAAAACCAACAAAAACTGATGTTGATTTCCCTCGTATATCAGCATAACATAGAAAAATATTAAGGGGTAGGGGAAAATAAATCATAAGAACTCAATATTTTACTCATGATATTGACATCTTGGTATTAATTCTATTCAATTCAATTCAATATGTATATCTAATTGATTGTTCTAACTTTTTAGTATTATTTTAAAGCAAAGCGACCATTAGTTGTCAGGTAGATACACAGAAACTGTGAGAAAAGGGTACGTTTTCTATGTCTAACAGCGTAAATATGACAATATTAAGGGGTAAGGGAAATATAAACTGCCATAACTCAACTTTTACTCATGAAAATGAATTCATCTTGGTATCAAAATGTATCTAATTGATTTTTCTAACTTTCTAGTATCATTTTAAAGCAAAGCAACCATTAGTTGTCAGACAGATATACAGAAACTGTGAGGAAAAGGTAACTTTTCTATGTCTAACAGCGTGAAGATGACACTATTACGGGGTAGGGGAAATGTAAACTGTCATAACTCAACTTTTACTCATGAAATTGAATTCATCTTGGTATCAAAATATATCCAAGTTATTGGTCTAGCTTTCTAGTATTATTTTAAAGCAAAGCGACCATGATTTGTCAGGCAGATATACAGAAACTGTGAGGAAAAGGTAAATTTTCTATGTCTAACAGCGTAAAATGACAATATTAAGGGGTAGGGAAATTTGTAACTGCCATAACTCAACTTTTACTCATGAAAATGAATTCATCTTGGTATCAAAATGTATCTAAGTGATTGTTCTAACTTTCTAGTATCATTTTAAAGCAAAGCAACCATTATTTACCAGGTAGATACACAGTATTTGTGAGGAAAATGTAACTATTCTATGTCTAAGAGCATAAATAAATATGACAATATTAAGGGGTAGGGGAAATATAAACTGCCACAACTCAACTTTTACTCATGAAAATGATTTCATCTTGGTATCAAAATGTATTTAAGTGATTGTTAACTTTCTAGTATTATTTCACAGCAAAGCGATCATTAGATGTTAGGTAGATACACAGTAACTGTGAGGAAAAGGTAAATATTCTATGTCTAACAGCTTAAATATGACAATATAAAGGGGTAGAGGACATATAAACTGCCCTAACTCAACATTTACTCATGAGAATGAATTCATCTTGGTATCAAAATGTATCTAATTTGTTGTTCTAACTTTCTAGTATTAATATAAAGCAAAGCGACCATTATTTGTCAGGCAGATATACAGAAACTGTGAGGAAAAGGTAAATTTTCTATGTCTAACAGCGTAAAATGACAATATTAAGGGGTAGGGGAAATTTATAACTGCCATAACTCAACTTTTACTCATGAAAATGAATTCATCTTGGTATCAAAATGTATCTGATTGGCTGTTCTAATTTTCTATACACAAAGTGATCATTAGTTGTCAGGTAGATACACAGAAACTGTCAGAAGGGACCGTTCACCAAACACTTGTAAGGGGAGGGCCTGATACAAAAAATGTCATCGCAAAAATTTTTCGGCCCCCCCCTTTACAGACCTCAAACATTTTAGGGCATGAACTTTTTGACATGAAAAATTATGGGTCAACCCCATAGAAAATCATATAAACTCAATTTTTCCAGGAAAACTTTTAGTCATTTTTTTCAGTCCAAAATTTTTCAGACCCCCTTTTTGCATCAGCCCCCCTTACAAGTGTTTGTGAACGGTCCCTAAATATGACAATATCAAGGGGTAGGGGAAATATAAACTCCCATAACTCAACTTTTACTCGTGATAATGAATCATAGTGCACTTACGTCCACGGCGATTTCACCGTGACCTTTCCAGCCATAAACCCGCTTATTAAAGATTAAACCGATATATGCAGTACTAAACCATTATATAGTAATCTATTGTCCAATGCAAATTTATTACCACCTGATAATATTGATCCAATGAGCGACCGAATTGTCCGCTACGGACGACTAATCAAATCGATAACGACTCTATTGACATGTACGAAAGGGGCCCCACTGACCAAGTTTTGGGATATTTTTCACTGGTTTGCAGCTGTTTGCTGTCATTTACTCATCAAGGCGGAGTACCGTTATTATAAGGACTATGCCAATTATTTAAAGATTGACATGTAGAGAATAAGCCACAATTGATTGACAGAAAGTACTAAATTTGTACCTATGACGGTTTTATGACGCCAATCTTCAAAATACAATAAAAAAATGGCTGCCCGGTGAAGTAAAATGTGCATTGGAATAACACGGCGAGTTTGGATAGATGATAGGATTTCTTTTTAATAAAAATGTATGTTCCCCCGTTATTAAAGCCCTAACCGGATTGAAGATTCAGATAGTAATTGAAACAGAGAGAAAGTACTAAAATCATAGCTTTTATACTTTTTGATATATGATACTAACTAGTTCATCTCCAATAGCCACGATACAGCGCTACCAGTAGGGTTCAATTGCCTATTGTGAGTGCCCCTGTGTTGTGTGCATACATGTAGTTAACAATAACTGCATGATGTTCATCTAACGTTCTAGTATTATTAGTTGTTATGTAGATACAAAGGAAATGTGAGAAAAAACTTCCATGTGTAACTGTGTCAAATATGGTAATATTAAGGTTAGGGGAAATATTACCATAACTCAACTTTGGCTGCATTAACTGTGAAGGGGAACACGGGAATACTTAATCGTTGCACCAAAATTTGAATGTAGTATACGATTGAGGTTTCTTACGTTAATTGGTACAATTGGACCATTTTTAAAATATGACCTTTATTTATGATATTTTTGATATATTCGACGTTATAACCCCTGAACTAAGCTTCGTAGAACTATGACAATTGTCTTTTTTTAAATTCTTAGCGATGAGAGGAACAATTTGAGATTACAACATGATAGGATAATTTTTAGTATTGGCCCCATTATGATCTTCACCCCCTCGTGGGAAACTTAATTGCTTTTAAAATAATGCCAGAAAATGAGAACAATCAAATAGCTACATATTGATACCAAAATGGAATTCATTTTCGTCAGTGAAACTTGTGTTTTGGTGATTTGTATGTCCCCTTACCCTTAATATTGTCATATTTTACGCTGTTAGACATTGAATATTAACATTTTCATACATTTTATGTCTATCTACCAGACAACTAATGACTTAATTGCTTTTAAAATAATACTAGAAAGTTAGAACTATCAAATAGCGACATATTGAGACCAAGGTGAATTCATTTTCATCAGTAAAACTTGAGTTTGGGTGATTTGTATGTCCCCTTACCCCTTAATATTGTCATATTTTACGCTGTTAGACATTGAATATTAACATTTTCATACATTTTATGTCTATTTTACCAGACAACCAATGACTTAATTGCTTTTAAAATAATACTAGAAAGTTAGAACTATCAAATAGCTACATATTGATACCAAAATGAATTAATTTTCATCAGTAAAACTTGAGTTTTGGTGATTTGTATATCCCCTACCCCTTAATATTGTCATATGTTACGCTGTTAGACATTGAATATTAACATTTTCATACATTTTATGTCTATCTACCGGACAACTAATGGCTTAATTGCTTTTAAAATCATACTAGAAGGTTAGAACTATCAAATAGCTACATATTGATACCAAAATGAATTCATTTTAATCAGTACAACTTGAGTTTTGGTGATGTGTATGTCCCCTACCCCTTAATATTGTCATATTTTACGCTGTTAGACATGGAATATCAACATTTTTCTCATATTGTATGTTTAACTACCGGACAACTAATGGCTTAATTGCTTTTAAAATAATACTAAAAGGTTAGAACTATCAAATAGCTACATATTGATACCAAAATGAATTCATTTTCATCAGTAAAACTTGAGTTTGGGTGATTTGTATGTCCCCTTACCCCTTAATATTGTCATATTTTACGCTGTTAGACATTGAATATTAACATTTTCATACATTTTATGTCTATCTACCGGACAACTAATGGCTTAATTGCTTTTAAAATAATACTAGAAAGTTAGAACTATCAAATAGCTACATATTGATACCGAAATGAATTCATTTTCATCAGTAAAACTTGAGTTTTGGTGATTTGAATGTCCCCTACACCTTAATATTGTCATATTTTACGGTACTACACATGAAAAATCGACATTTTTTTACATTTTATGTCTTTCCAGCTAACAATTAATGGTTATTTTGCTTTAAAAGATTACAACAACCAAATAGCTATATATTAATGCCAAAATGAATGAATTATAATGAGTAAATGTCGAGTTACGTTGGTTTGTACGTCCCCTAACCTTTAATATTGTCAAATTTTATGCTGTTACACATGGGAAAATTAACATTTTTATCATATTTTATGTCTATCTTATGGTTTTTCTGTTAAAAATAATACTGGAAAGTTAGAGCAATCAATTAGCTACATGTTGATACCAAAATGAATTCATTATTATGAGTAAAGGTTGAGTTATGGTGGTTTCTATTTCCCCTACCCTTAATAATGCCATATTTGACATGGTTGTACATAGAAAAGTAACCTTTTCTCACATTTTATGGCTATCTACCTGACAATTAATGTTTGCTTTGCTTTAAAATAATACTAACACGTTTGAACAATCAATTAGCTACATATTAATTCCAAAATGAATTCATTATCATGAGTTGGAGTTGAGTTATGATGGTTTATATTTCCCCTACCCCTTAATATTGTTAAACACGCTGCTACATGTGGAAAAGTAACTATTTTTTACATTTGCAGTCTATTTTCCTGACAAACAGTGGTTGGTCTCACCCCACACATATAAATATTCAAAATAGTACATGAATGGCAACTTACCAAACAAATTTTGTTAATAGAACTTATATAGTTCAGCCGAGTGACATATTAAGACATGTAAAACACCCCAACACTGAACCCTATACACACCCCGTACCCACCCCCACATACCCACCCCCACCTACCCCAAACCCACACAACACAAACCAACTTGCAAGCAAACATGCACATACATAAATATTTGAACCAGAACATCAAAGTTTGCCTGGATATGCTTGATATTAAAAACAAAATTAAAAAATGGAAACTTAAATTAATTTTGAAAATAGAAATTGGCACAATAGTAAAATTTGAAGCCAATGTCACAAAAACACCCACCCTACGCATTGTTGTGAAAAATCTGATTTTCCACTAGTGTATAGACTGGCCACTTCAAATCATGATCAAATGAAACCCAGGTTTGCTTTCAAATAATACTAGGCAGTTAGAACAATCAATTAGCACATATTCATACCAAAATAAATTCATTATTATGAGTCAAAATTAAGTTCTTGGAGTTTTTATTTCCCCTACCCCTTAATTTTGTCCTATTTTTGGTGAATTTATGCGATTATACGTCCATACATAAAATGACCTGTAAAAAAAAAGTGATACCACAATTTGAGTCCACTACCTACCTAGCAGTGATCTAGAGGGTCCATACTAACTACCTATGGTGTCAAACCTTGTATGTAGTGGGGATGAACCAAGTCCTTATTTAGGCCCCCTGTGGGATCTTGCTCCTGGACTACAAACCCCTTTCACCTCATGCAATAAAAAAATTTTGACAGGCACATGTGGTTTTTACCCAGAATTGCAATTAAATAATTATTTTTGTTATTTCTTTTAATACAAACACATTACTGCCTATGACGACTTTATCGTATTACTTACATATCAAAATCAAGTAATAATTACAAACCTCGCCGTAAACTATCACCTCTGTGGGTGTTTGGGATATAACCGGCACAAATATTTTCTCAACACTGCGGCATGTGAAGAAGTAGGTCAATAGTCAGAGAATACAGGGTGGGTGCGGCACGCCGCACCCACCCAAAAACAGCAGCTTTTTTTCGACGGGAATAAGCAAACTATGATGCAATTTTATCAGTTTCGCCGTCGAGCAATGATCATTGCTCGACGGCGAAACTGATAAAATTGCATCATAGTTTGCTTATTCCCGTCGAAAAAAGCAAAAAAGCTGCTGTTTTTCATGAATATCGCTTGTTGAGAGACGAATGTTTTTATTCGTTTTAAAGGTCAATATGAGTTTGTTTAATGCTCTGCGTGCTAGCCATGCGCTTCAACGGAAAAAGTTCAAGTTTTGAAACATTCTCTCAAAATATCAAGAGCTATCTTAAGAACTACTGAACCAATACTAGGCTTGTTTGTACTCATTTTAATGCATTTTTCATGCTGATTCCAAATATGGTCATGAAAATTTAAATTTATGAAATTTTTGAATTTTGAATTTTTTTTTGAAACATGTCGTCTGCAGTCGACACCCGCGTGAAGAGAGTTAAATAAAGGCTTATGATTCGTGCTTGACAATTATTTTTCTAACATAATAATGTCGTGATTGATGGAGACTTCTTACACAAATACTGTGCACTAAAATTCTAAAACTTCGGTTTGCTTTGCATTACAGCTGTTACCGAATGTCGAGATGCGAACGGAAACCCTATAAACGAATTCTGTTGACATATCTACCCCATACCACATTTTATTCCATTTTATGTATGTAGATTAATGTAATTATAATAATTCGCCTTACCGGCCATTTAATGTCATGTATCGTATGTTATCTTCAACACAACATTTCAAAACTTCTACTTGCTTTGAATTACAGTTATTACCGGTGAATGTAGAGATGCAAACGGCAACCCTATAAACGAAGGCGTATCTCTGCCATCTTCTGATCCATGTGAAGACTGCATGTGTTCTAATGGTGAACGTATTTGTGCTGTCTTTGCCTGTCTACCACATCCCGAAGGTGCTGAAAATTGTGAACCAGAATACATTGATGGAGAATGTTGCCCATCCTATGAACATTGTGAAGGTATGTGAAGATATCACTAGAAGTTAATAGCCCATTTACGTTATAAAATGTAGAATTTAAAATGAATTTGATTGTACGTATATTTACGCACCCAGTAAACCACGTATTTACTTTCATAGGAAGAAAATTACGTTTGAATTTCAAATACTTTTTCATTTTTACTTCAATCGTCACTTGGGTTGCAAGGAAACCATGCTAACTACTATTTTGTTGGATGAATTCAACCATAAAATTACTTGGTGATCTTCATATTATTGTGGTCTGTTCATTTGCATATGTGCTGGACGTTATAGATATGTTACTTGATAATCAACTGAGTAATCGTGGAAGAGTCTCGTCATTTTAAAAACAGGACGACGGGTTAATGTAGTGGTCCTCTCACTC
>NC_092645.1:1010000-1025000 GCF_039555335.1 Amphiura filiformis
CCAATTATGTTCATCCCCTGTATACACCTATCCGACTTCGCCATTACTGCGGTGTCCCCGATGTAAAACTGCGGTGTCCCGAGGTCGGGGGTTCCATCCATTATTTATTGTGTGCTATACAGAATTGTACCCGGAATTGTACACAATAGTGATATTCAATACACAATCATGAGTATTGAATTACGAATTAAATCTCCCGCTCTGGTACATCTGTGTTGCCGTCAATAGAGGGCCAAATACAGTAAACGCTTCTCGGATTGGTGTATATCCTAAACAAAGACGGATATGTCATTATTGGAACCAGCAGCCAATAGCTGCATTATTTAGCTCGAATTTAAGACCTCGTTCGTTGAAATCCTTCTAGAAATAAAGACACGACGATCCAAACACCCAAGAAAGATGCAAATACGAAAGTTGCAGTTTGCTCCATTGCATAATGATTGTACACAAAGTGTTGTCGAACAAGCGAAATACTAGCGCCGTGCTTCCATTGATTAGCACGGTAAAACCAGCGTCGTGATTTCATTGATTAGAACACAAAAGTGCAACTCATGATTTCGTTTCTTCCTTAAATTTTAGCTCACCGTTTCTTTAATTCTCAACCAATTTAAACAATTAAGGTCTGATATAAGAGCTAAAAAGTGGAGGTATTGGCCGCGTGTTTTAATTTTTACATATTTGTCATTGTTTAGGATATTCAGGGATAAACATAACTGGTACCTTAATTTTTTGGCTTACTGTATTTCAGGGTGGGTATGAGTAGTATATCAACTTCATAGATCGTATGCATCTGATGGTCTTTTTAATCATTTTGTGTTAATCAGTTAATATGGGCTAATTCCATTTGTATGGATTATCGATCGATTAAGGCCATCGATTTTACTAATTATGACGTCATTAGCACCACGTGTGATATAGTTATACAGCGATGACGTATAGATCATCTGTGTAAAAGCCTTTTCTAACCAGAACAAGAATTCCTGAAAAAAATTGGTGTCAGTTCCAATTTACAATGTAATTATTATTTGAATGAGAAGTTTTGCACTGTAGGCCCACATGTTTTGGCGCAACGTCAGCCTTCTATTCTTCAAATCTTTTCAGAGGGCGTACCACCAAATCACTCCACGATTTATGTACCAGTGAAATTCGGTTAAAATAGTCCACCGCTTATTTGAGCTTGTTGCGGCTTTATTTTCTAAAGATATTGTTAAAATTCGCCCGTTTTCAGCTCATTTGCTTCTGGCAAGTGTCTACATGCAGGAATCTGAGAAAAAATCCCAAAAAAATAAGCTGAAAAAGGAAAAAAAAAAAAAAAAAAAAAAGATGTGGACACCGTTGGCTTCCCCTGTGTATTATCCGCCGGTGCCATTATCACGTGACTGTAGAAAAATGCTGCTGCCACCAGATATAGGCTAAGTAAAACAGCGTATTACTATCAAGACTTATGTTTGAAAGCTGTCCTCAGATCCAGGGTCTGCTCAGATCGATGCTCAAGTTTCCAGTCCATTACACTACGTGCTCTATATATTAGTCCATGTCGATATTATCAAAACAGATATTGCGTCTGACGTCATCTGTCAAAGTCGTTGATGATGATGACTTGCTAAAACCCGGCGGTAAAATTTTAAGCTTATTGTTAATTTTGCACCTTCAAACCGTACAAACCATCTCAAAAGTTAGGTCTTTATAGTAGGAAACTTTCTTTAGCGAAGGCACCATGTCAACAATGCCTAGAAAAGTTGCTTTTTGCCTTGTAAAAGTACGTAATTTCGCCATTTCCTGGTATCAGGTCGATTCGGACCCAAACCAATTCGTCCACAGTTGACTTGGCCATATGCCAATTCATGCATTGGCCCCAACCTAAGTCAGCCACAAAACAATTCGATATTGACCAAAAGGGATAAACGATTTAATATGTTAATGAATATATGTGACCGTCCATCACGAAACAGCTGTAAAGTCGGCTGGCGGTCAATTTTGTTTTATTTCGTGTTTAGAAAATATATCATAAGCTTTAAAATGAAAAATCATTTGACTCCAAAGCAAACGATATCCAGAAGTAAAAACAAGGGGTTAAGTGCACAACGTACAAAACAGTGCCTATATCTCATTAACCGATGATCCTACAGATATGTGACCACTGACTTTTCTGTTCCTTTATGACATATGGCACGACTCTCTAAGATATTTGGTTAAAAATTAAAAAAAAGTGACTATATCTTATTATGACCAATGATCCTACAGATATGCGACCACTGACTTTTTTTTTTTGTTCTATGACCAAGGGAAAAGTTTGACATATCTCACGACTCTGTAGGAAATGATGTACATCATCATCATCATACATCATCATTTTATTTTCATTCAAATCGACATACAAAATATATATAAAAGACACAACATTTGAATGAGGAGATGCTCAAAAGGCCTGAAGCGAGCACCCCCTTACACTGCCTTAAGTTACCCAAAGCTAACAAATAAAAGAAAAAAGAAAGAGGAGAAGAACATGCAAAGAAAGAACCAATATAAATATTTATAACATTTCATATAGACATTCCACAGTTCACAGAAGAAATTGATAGTTGGGGTGGAGATGGGTGGGGATGGGTGAGGTCATTAAATAATGCCTAAATATTAGATGTAATTGTTTATTAGACTTTTCTTTATTTGTAACTTAAACTGGTTGACTGATTTTGCCATCTTTATATATTTATCAGTAATATTCCATTTCCCAGGACCGGCAGCTCACCGGAAGCCCGTGTTGTGAGGGCCACAAACTGCGGCTACGTACAGATACGCGAACGCTGACTTTTTTTGTTCTTTATGACCAGAGGAAAACGGCGACATATCACACGACTCTTTAGGATATTTGGTTTAAAAGATAGAGGGTTAAGTGCACAAAGTACAACGAATTGGTTTGTGACCGAATGCAAGACATCAAGGCATCTAAATATACAGATTTGGTGTAAAAACAACGGTTATGGAGAAAATCACGAAATGATTAAACTTGGCCAACTTTTTTTATACATAAATATACAGGGTTCGAATTAGCATGTGGGCGAATTGGTTTGTGGCTGAATTGACGAATATATTGATATCGATATTGATATTTTTACCCACGTGATATTTCGATATGATGATTCGAATTGTCACGTGATCGTCAAACCTGTAGGAGAAGGTGTCAGTTCTGCAGGAACTGACACAAAAAAGCAGCAACATTAAGTGAATTTGAAAAGCTGATATATTATTTGTATTATTATTTTGTTTTTGCCTGTACCACGTTTTGTTGAAGTGTCACCATCTCTGGTGGAATTTTCCAGATTTGTCCACAAACCAAGAAGGTGGTTCGTTAATGCTCTGCGTGCTAACCATGCGCTTCAATGGAAAAAGTTCAAGTTTTGAAATATTTTCTCAAAACATCAAGAGCTATCTTAAGAACTACTGAATCAATACCAGGCTTGTTTGTACTCATTTTAATGGATTTTTCATACTGATTCCAAATATGGTCATGAAAATTTACATTTCTGAAGTTTTTTTGAATTTTGAATTTTTTTTAAAACTTGTCGTCTGCAGTCGACACCCGCGTGAAGGAGTTAATCTAGATGTTCAGAGTAAATCATACCACTATCATGACAATTACAGGTTGTCCCAAAAAGATCGGATGGCGAATAATTTTAGTAAAACGGTGAAACTAATGGGATATTGTAAAACTGTACTATAAAGTAGAATAATAAAGTTTTAACATCAACTTTATTTCACTTCAGACTCTGGTTTAGAAGAAAAGGTATGCTTCAGCAAAGAAAGGGATCAAAAATCGAATTGGACACATTTCTGCATTCGTCATGGTTTAACAATGGTTTGAGCCATATTCCCTGGTGTATGCCAGGTTAACCCTGGTTTAAGTCAGGTTAACCCTGGTTTAAGGCAGGTTCACCTTGGTTTATGCCAGGTTAACCCTGGTCAGGGATGAATTAAAAACACCTCTTAATTATTTATGCAAGAATAAAGTATATATTTTTGGAACGAAAATTCTTCAAAGAATATATATATCATAAATTATTCGTCATTCCAGTATTAAGATATTTTTGGAACTTTTTATGCATTTCTAGGCATTCGTAACTACTTTGTTACCTACTAATACACGAGCAGCATACTGGATAGGCTTGGCGTCAAGTACCAAGGCGCCAAATAACTATATGTGGGTCGTCGAAACGGTTCCAAGGAACGGTGGTGGGAATGACACAGTTTATGTGTAAGTACCAACGCGCCAAATAAGTGAAGATCTGAGCGCAAGAAGACCGTAAGTCTAAGTATAGTTTGGTAATGTTTTATACATGT
The DNA here is from genome assembly GCF_039555335.1 of Amphiura filiformis. Classification (NCBI taxonomy): domain Eukaryota; kingdom Metazoa; phylum Echinodermata; class Ophiuroidea; order Amphilepidida; family Amphiuridae; genus Amphiura; species Amphiura filiformis. The sequence goes on from NC_092645.1 coordinate 1,014,339, forward strand.
TCAGGGGCCAAAACAAATATTTCACAACCTTTCATGATGTTTTCACTCTGGAACATGTATTAAACATTATAAAACCCTAAGAAACTATACGTAACTTTAGTGTATACATGTTGAGGGGCCAAGTGGACTTACGGTTTCGTAAAAAATATGTTCAACTCCTAAAACAAACTTTGATTCCGATGAGCGATATTGCATTCAAAAACCTCGGGAAATGCAGTGAACCAGCCATCAGTCGTGAGTATTTTTTTAATTAAAAAAACAAAAACAAAATAATTTTGTGATCTACGAACCAAAACAGATGCATCTGCGTCATGTACTGCTACTGTAAATATTCGTTAACATAACCCCCGAAGGGCTTTTTGGCGACTGCAAGGGAAAGAAAGGATACATAGAGAGAGAAAACGAAAAGTTGTTGGCTCTGGGTGGGATTCGAACCCGAGACCCCTCGCATGCCAAGCAGTAGGCCACCGACACCTAGCCACGGGTCGCACGCAGCCAGGCCAGCGTATTCGTGCCCATATATCACTTAGGGTGATTGCGTCATCACATCCGGATGCACGCACGCACGTACCGTGTTTGTAGTGTTTTGTAGTACTCTTTGTAGTTTTCTTTTAATTTACAAATCTGTAACACAAAACCGTACTGATGACCCATAAATACTTGAATACCTGAGCGCAAGAAGACCGTAAGTCCACTTGGCACAGCGTCATCGCCCTGATATCTTCATGGTATAAATCGCCATGGTAGGGTGAATCCACCGCCACGCATGACCATTTTATTCCGACCAGTTTAATAGTATAATGGGCCGAAGGACATCTGACTAAGGCTACTGACAATAGCAAGGTGGCTGACTTCGCTGTGTGTTTGTTAGCATGGCCGCCATAGGTCACTGCTTTTAGACTGACCTATACACTGCGATATATAGTAGTGCTCGGTGTTCGGCACATATAAATTCTGTATCATTGTCAATTTTTGAGTTCAAGACGCAAGCTTCTATTTCAACACGCTAATAAACGACTATCATATCTGTTCAACACGTATGTTCAAGTGCAAGGAACGACATCTGGTTTCTTTATACGAAATCATTTACGGGAGATATTCATCATTTTCTACCCGGTATCCAAAGATTTTCGTCTGAATATCAAAATCGTGCATAGGACATTCACGTGTATCGATCCCGGGTATTGATTTTAGTATCTCTTGTGTACCAAGTAATTAATAGCCAGGCGATGTCGGTGTGCTTGGCCCTCAACATATATACACTAAAGTTACGCAAGAAGACGTGACTGAGAGAGAAAGTGTCGTCATCGCGGATGATTGCTTTGGCCTCTTTCTTGTGTATCTATAATTGCTTCACGAATTCTTCTTGATATGGCATTTGAGTCTTTGCCCAATATGCTTGCCCCTTCACAGTCGGTACTTTTCTCTCAGTCACCTTTAACCCCTGGATAATACTGGTCATCTAACGGCATTTCTGATTGGTCAATTGCCAATTATGACTAGGCTTTATATTTTTTGCGGGGTACTAGGCTTTTACGACAGGAGTTCATAACAATTTGTACGTTTTTAGCGTGTTCGCCGTCGGACACATTTTTTAGAACTGTCAAGCTTTCGTCAGTTCAAAACAAAGTACCTAAGAATGAGAAATGTAGGCTCTGAAAAGAGCCATTTACTAAAGCCTGTTTCCTGTCAACAGAAAACAAACAGATCTCGCCTATCTGCTGATGTAAAAGGTTTGGTGGCTCTGAAAAGAGCCGTTCACTGAATACTGCCATTTGCCAGTAGAAAACAAGCCGATCTCGCCTATCTGCTAATGTAAAAGGTTTGGTGACTCTGAAAAGATCCGTTCACTGAAGACCGCCCCAAAAAATCAAATAATCGGTAGCGCATGACCTATTTAACACTAAAACAGCATCAAGAATAGTCCAACTTGAGATATTTCTCCATATTTAGCGTAAAAACACTTTAGAAAACTTGTTTCATAAAGACTCGTTTTTGTCTATGATATTTTGCAGTAAACTTTTGACGTGCGCTTAATACCGTGATGTTGCAAAGTCGAAGGTAACAACGCGTACAGCGCAAAGTTCATTCATAAATGTCCACTCGGCAACAGCAGATCGCCTCAGCAGCCAATCAGAGACAAGTGTGTTTCAACACAATAAATACGCGATGTACGCTTAACATACGCTCTCGTCAAAATATAATAAGTAGGTAATTGTTTTCCTTTTGTAACAGCAACTGGCAACCAGGGGAACCGAATTCTGAAGGAGAAACCTGTGTATCAATAACAACCGCAAATTATGAGGAGAACTACGCCCGAGGTGCATGGAATGACGCATCTTGCATCATTCGTCAAGGATACATTTGTGAAAGTGCTGTTAAAAGTGGTAAATAGGAATAGGCGTGGCATGCGGGGATCAGGCTCGGTATTTCAACACCACTTTGGCCCTTTTGTGGACAAAACACCTGTTCTCCCAGCAAACACAAAAACGTTTTAAATAAGTTATATTTTGCAAGGTTTCAAAGTATGAAGTTTCGCAAAACATCAAGGTGTCATTTTTCAATAATATATTATTGATTTAGTAATAAAAATCGATCTTTATGGCAGCTTCGACAAACAATACTTTATAGTCAACCATTAACTTCATTAATTTTTCCATTCTAAACTACAATGCAGCACATTATTGTTAATGTGTATTGTCCCATTGGAAAGGTCAAAAAATTAGTCTATTTGTAGTTTCTCAATTATCTCAGTGACGAGTGAACGGATTTTGATGATTTATGCACCAATCTATAGAAGACACTTCATGGATTTTGAATCTGCAAGAAAGTTTTAATTTTACTGCTGATATTTTAAGTTATGTCCCCCTATCCACAGGGCCTATTTTTATTGAGACACTCTGCAGTTACCAACCCCCATTTTCTTGAAGATTACAAGTCAATCGCGTATCAGCTGTTATGGCTTTGCCTTGCCGCATCGTTAACAGATTGGGGATTTAGGGCCAATTTTCTGCCAAATATCAAATGGACTTTATTGCCAGTTAGGTCCAATGAAAGGACTACAATTGAGGTATGAATAATTTTAAGGCAAAGCGGGATGATACTGAGATGTACAAAATCATCGTGGGGTATTTAGGCAATGAACTGGCGAGTCTTTCAGATTTGATAACCACGTCACTCTCTTCTTGCCTCTGTTCCTTGTTCCTTCTATTCTTCCTGTCAATACTAGGTTCTCGAAACCATCCTTTCTGAGGATATGACCAAGGAATTTGAGCTGCTTAACTCTGATTTCACGTAACAGCTTCCTGTTCACATTTGCTCTACTTAGGACATCGTCATTACACACTTTATCAGTCCACGGGATCTTCATCATTCTTCTAAGGAACCACATCTCGCAGCTCTCCAATCTTCTTTTAATGTCTGTTGTTATTGACCATGCTTCACTTCCATACATTAATACAGGGATAACATAGCAGTTGAGTACCCGAATTCTGGTCTCTATACTGAGGGCACTGTTTTTTAGGATCTTGTCTAATTTTGAGAACACAGACTTAGCCAGTGCAATCCTTCTCTTAACCTCCTTAATACATCTGGCATCTTCTGTGATTAGACTGTCAAGGTAGTTGAAGGAGGAAACTTGCTTAATTCTTTGATCTTTCACCTTCAATATGCATGTTGGGCTTTCAGTCTTTGATACCACCATACATTCTGTCTTCTTGCAATTTAACGATAAATCTTTCCTCTCACTTTCCTGAACCACCACATCAAGAAGCCTTTGCAGATCCTCCTCAGACTCAGCTAATAGGACAGTGTCATCTGCATATCTTATGTTCGTGATGTTATGTCCACCTATACCGAGACCATTTTCCTTTTCTAGCTCCCTTAGGATCAGCTCACTGTAATAATTAAAGAGATCTGGTGACATCACACATCCCTGTCTGACTCCTCTCTTAATGCTTGTATATTCACTACAATCTCCATCCACCCTTATGCACGCTGTTTTGTTCCAATAAAGGTTCTGCAACAGTCGTAGATCCTTTCCATGCAGGTCTAGCTTACCAAGATCTTCAAAAAGCTGATCATGTCTCACCTTGTCGAAGGCTTTTGAGTAGTCAATGAAACACATGAAAACATCCTTCTGCATCTCTACCGCTCTCTCTGTTATCATTCTCAAGACATAAATCGTATTCCTGGTACCAGCATCTTCTACAAAGCCGAACTGCTCTTTACCAATCTCAAGTTTTATTCTACTTCTTGCACGGAGTAACAGGATTCTATATAATATATAAAGGTCATGAAAACGTTTTTAAAACGTTATTGCAAATATTTTTGCAATAACATTCTTTATAAAATGCTTTGCAATAAGTTTTCAAAAAACATTTTCATACCCTTTATATAACCTGACATTTAAACGTTTTCTGTAAAAAAATTGTGTTTGTTGGGCAGTAGATTATCAAAATTTTTTTTAATGTTATCAAAACGTTTTATAATCTTAATATACCCTTTATATAACCCGACATTTAAACGTTTTCTGACAACCTTTTATAACCTTTTGTGAATGATGTCAAAAACGTTTTGTGTTTGTTGGGCTACTGGCCCGAACGACCCGGAATTTGCGTTTTAGAGATTTGTCTTTTAACTTTGCTAAAATCATGTAAAATCAGCTGTTTTGGGGCCACAATTGATTAATTTTGGCTGAACATTTTACAAAATATATATTAACAAAAAATCTTCAGATTTGTCAGATTTTTGTGAAATTGTAGGGTAATTTTAACAAAAAAAAAAAAGATCAGCTGTTTTGGGGCCACAATTGATTAATTTTGGCTGAACATTTTACAAAATATATATTAACAAAAATTCTTCAGATTTGTCAGATTTTTGTGAAATTTTAGGGTCATTTTAACCAAAAAAAAAAAAAGAAAAAAGAAAAACCTGACCGAGGCGACCCTACTGGAATAGTCTGTCCGTCCATAGCACCGGTTTTTTGATCGTTGCCGAACTGTTCAAAATCTTTATTTAGTTATTTTTCAGTTTAAAACATTGTCAATAATATTTTAAAGGCCGATACCTCAGTTTCTAATTTCATAATACCATAACTTAAGAACTCAATATCTTCGCTTAGAAATGTCCGATTTCATTGGGGAAAACGGATTTGTGGAGCAATCTTTATAGTTAAGATATGTAGCATTGATTACCTGCCCAAAAGTGTCTCTTTTTGATATACTATGTCACGTATATATATTTGATCTCGCTTTATAATTAATTTATTAATATACCTTGGCTTTGCTTTCATTACCTGTTGGAAATATGTGCTTATTTAAGCATCAAGCGACAAGTTCGCGTAAAAGCTGGCAACCAAATTATTTTGGTTAATTCTGGTATGCTAAATTCAAAGATTTTGTCTGCCAAGCTATATTGAAACTCCATGACCCTAAAACAGACCCCAAACCCCCTCATATAGGGGGCATAAATTTAAAATGCTCCAAATTCACTAAAAACATGTCAAATTATTTTTCATTGTCTAAGGATCATATAAATGTAACATATTTGCGCGTAGGACATATAGTTTTAAGATTATGAGGCTGAACATGTCCAAGGTCAATTCGTATGTTATACAGGGTGAAAAATTGAAGTTGCTCCGATTTTTGTAAAAATGGATGCAAACAGTTCCTCAAGTTCGATGTCAAGTTCAGAAGACAGATGAAAAATAAATAAAAACACCATTAAAATCTATGGAATCCTATACATATCTTTTGACTCTTTGCTGTGTAACATGCTAACTAGATATCGCAGATAGTGTAAACTATTCTTTTTGTGAAACCTCTTAACTAGGCGAACAATTCGCCTCAACCTTTACGAAAATTTGAGCAACTTTGACTTTTGACCCATACACAACAAGCAAATCGACCTGTGACCTTTAGGCCCCATAACTTCTTAACGATAGGTCGTACACGCACAAACTTTACATTTCTGGTATCCATGGGGCCAGACGCATAATATGACATGTTTGAAAGTGCTATTGGATTAAAATTATTTTTCCCCATATGCGATCATTTTGGGTTTTTTTGAGGGTCACAGTCTCAAAATATTGTTTGGCAGACAACAGATACCCCATTTAACAAAAATACGCTAGTTGCTTACTTTTACGCAAACTTGCCGCTAGGAACCCGAAACTAGACTACAAGTACAAACCCATCTTTCTTCCTGCATGCCCTTGTCTTTCTCCTCATGCTACTTACCCTTGGTTTGCTTTGATATTCTTACTAATATAGTTGTAGGCGCAGGAGGCACCTCTCTATCAGCCCTCTTGTTCCTTATCGCCTCTCTGTACAGGGTGTCTCAATAAAAATAGGCCCTGTGGAAAGTGGTGAATAACTTAAAATATCGGCAGTAAAATAAAAATTTTCTTAAAGATTCAAAACCCATGAAGTGTCTTCTTTACAGTGGTGCAAAAATGATCCAAATCCGTTCACGCGTCACTGAGATAATTAAGTTTGTACAAATAGACACATTTTTGGACCATTCCAATGGGGTAATACACAGTAACAAAAGTTTATTATAAAAGAAATAAAAGAAAACGCCAAGTGTTGCTTTAGGAGTTGAAAACCAATCAATCAATCTCCCGAATAATGATTTTCACACTTTTTTCTTTGGGTTAAGGGCTCGGATAGCAACGTTTGCACAGTATTGTGGGACCTGTGTGAGAGCACATCAGACATATCACATTTCATCTGAATACGAGGAAAGTCCTTCTGATATCAATGTTGTTGTTTTTTTAATTCGCGGTATAACACACATTTTATGGCAAAATTATTAAAATTTGATATTTTTTGTATTTTTGATATTAACAATGCTCGAAGTTAACTTCACATATCTAATGTACTTATTGTATGTAGCTGGGATGAAAATCCGACCTTCAATTGAAAATGTTAACCTTTAATATTGAAGATATCGATTTTCCCCCAAAAGACCCAATTTGTTCCTGTTTTGTAATTTGGGAAAAAAATCTTTATCTTTAATATGAAAGGTACAACTTTTCAGATGAAAGACGGCTTTTCGTCGTACATATCATTAAATTTATTCAATTTACTTCGAGGGCTGGTGAATTTTAAAAATATCAATTATTAATTATTTGCCATAAAATGGCATTAAATCACGAATTTTAAAAACTATTTTATATCAGAAGAACATTCCTCTTTTTCGAAATGCAATCGATATGTCTGATGTGCTCTCAGGTCCCACAAAAAATTCGTGAAGATGTCGCTCTTTATACTTTTGTCAACCAACAGTAGGGCTGAACTTTATATTGAAGTGGCTGAAATATGTGATTCAAGAAAAATAGGTTCCCTCAAATTGAAATGTCCAGCTGATAGTAAAAGAAACGAGGCATAGTTACTAATCAATTATCTACTACCTTGGAGTACAATGGAAGTTAAGGTTTGACACTATTTCAAACTATTGCGATTTGGTAGTTCACATCATATTGCAAATGGTCATGAGCTTTGTAAAAAATCGCATTGATATTACAGATAGACTTTCGTAGGTCCTGTGGTTCTCGAGTTATGTTGTAAAGAGGGATGAAACAACATTACTTTTGTAAAACGTACATAACTCATTAACAACAATCAAGTCAAGCAAGGTTTCAAAGTATGAAGTTTCGCAAAACATCAAGGTGTTATTTTTCAATAATATATTATTGATTTAGTAATGAAAATCGATCTTTATGGCAGCTTCGACAAACAATACTTTATAGTCAACCATTAACTTCATTAATTTTTTCCATTCTAAACTACAATGCAGCACATTATTGTTAATGTGTATTGTCCCATTGGAAAGAAAAAAAATTAGTCTATTTGTAGTTTCTCAATTATCTCAGTGACGAGTGAACGGATTTTGATGATTTATGCACCAATCTATAGAAGACACTTCATGGATTTTGAATCTGCAAGAAAGTTTTAATTTTACTGCTGATATTTTAAGTTATGTCCCCCTATCCAAAGGGCCTATTTTTATTGAGACACTCTGCAGTTACCAACCCCCATTTTCTTGAAGATTACAAGTCAATCGCGTATCAGCTGTTATGGCTTTGCCTTGCCGCATCGTTAACAGATTGGGGATTTGGGGCCAATTTTCTGCCAAATATCAAATGGACTTTATTGCCAGTTAGGTCCAATGAAAGGACTACAATTGAGGTATGAATAATTTTAAGGCAAAGCGGGATGATACTGAGATGTACAAAATCATCGTGGGGTATTTAGGCAATGAACTGGCGAATGGAGCGAGGCGTATGCAACATCGCAGCCTCTCTAATATCGACTGTTTGTTCTTTTTTTTCTTGATATTATACCACAGAGATGAAAACGATGTCAATGATAACAACACAAACCGATAAGATGACTACATGGACTCTTACAGGTATGTCACGTGCAAGAGGAAATAACTGTATTGCCTCATACAGGTAGTCACGTGCAAGTAGAACAAGCAAGTGGAAACTCGGAACATGTGTATCAAAAGGCGATAAAAAGGCCATTTGTAAGCGACCGCAGCAAGTATGAGCAATATTTCTCTCTTGTTCTGTCGAGTGGGTTGTTGGTCACAGTCAACAAAGCCTATAACAAGGATAATAGAAATCAGGATGTGGTAATTGCTCATTAGCAACATGTGGATTTTTAAGCAAAGTCTTTGTTCATCACTTGAGGTTTTGACTTTGGACCTACATGTTGGTCAAGAATTGTTATGGAATAGGATGTTTTCAACAGATTTACCACATTCGCCTTGCTTTGAATTGCGTTATCTTTTGACGTAATGAAAAAGGCGTTTTTAGGGCGAAGTGTTAGCTTTCGTTCGATATAAAAAATTCTGACTTGATGAAAGTAACCCTTGCCTTGCCTTGAACAGATGCCTATTTTCCACTTGTCACCAGCTAGAAGCACACACAGATCTTATGATGCTATGCACTCGACCTTGTAGTGTAAATAAAGTCTTGTGTAGAGACAAGTCACTGCTTGTTTGGAAGCTCATGATGCAGTCATGTCTACAGTAGAATTCAATTCGACCTTTGCAGGACTTAAACCCCATTAAAAGCTATTAAACCAAGATAACACTCATTGAAAGCAGCTCAACTGATTAAATCATAATTATCTTCTCTGGTTAAATACACACATCATATGTTTCTGCTTTTACACGTACAATGGAGCAATGGCTGGGATTATAGTTTCAGTTGGGTGAACGATTATAAAGCGAGCGCTAGAGAACAATTCTGTGTGGGCTTTTGTTTACGAATCTGTCGTTTAAATATCATTCCTAAAACACCAAAGTACGAATATTTCCAAACATCTAAATTAGCTAAAAATTTAGGACATGTTACAAACCTATATTGTCTAGAATTTTAGAAGAGTACTTTTAATATTGGCCGGTTATTTTTCACACAACGACGTTAACTAGGCAATGTACTATTACCTATAACATTAACTAAAACACCAAAGTACGAATATTTCCAAACATCTAAATTAGCTAAAAATTTAGGACATTTTACAAAACTATATTTTCTAGAACTTTAGAAGAGTACTTTTAATATTGGCCGGTTATTTTTCACACAGCGACGTTAACTAGGCATATCCCCATTCTTTTAACGTAGGCTATTTGTAGAGGTCACGCGTCAATGGGAAAGAGCACTGTGTATTATGTATAGAAAAACGGACAGTAACTGCAGTATGTCTTGAACGAAATTGTGTGATCAGATATATCGAGGTGGGAACTGTGCGCGTTTATAAGAGAATCGTTTTGTAGCCAAACCTTTCCACATAGTCTGTTGGCTTACGTATAAAATACAACATTTTGGGTACATTCTTGGCACCCATGTTTAAACATATCTAGAAACCTAACTGACTTAGAAAAAAGTGGGTGCCAGTTTTTCCATTAACATTTAGAGCCTCCATTTTGAATTTCAAAATGGCCGCCAATTTTTTTATACTCAATTCTTTATTATTGTTAGATAATATAGGATAACATCACATCCAAGAGCTCGGTATAGGACCGTTTATGTCAACGTTTTTTTTTGTTTCTTGTTTTTTGTTTTCATAACAGAGGTTCCAACGACGACACCAATAAATAAGATGAGTTCATTAACTCCCACAGGTAAGTGGAAAAGCAAATGACAGTATGTTAGCAAGGCCACTTAAAAATATAATATGTTGAAGTGTGTTGACCACACACACCGACATCGCCTGGTTAATAATTACTTTGTACAACAGAGACACTAAAATCATTATTACCCCCACGACCCATTATTCAAAATCGCGTACTGTGATTTGTTGAAACGCGTCACGTGAAAGACCATTAATTAGCAATAAAGTGGCCAGGGCAACAAACTTTATTGCTCCCCTCGCATCACAGCGCACAGCAAAGCGCGATTACACATTCTACGCAAAGTATTATGCTTGGTTTTGCGTTCTGCAATACTCGCTATCACTTGCGCTTTGGCTACGCGTAGACGCTCCATCTTGAGGTAAACAACTTGAAATATTTGGGCAAAAAAGTGATATTTTCTCTTTAAATCGCACTATTTTGTGGTAATAGAATAGAAATAAAGGGCGCAGCATTATCCTTTACACGTAAATAATGTGTCCTCGACAATAATGAAGGTTCCAGTAATGATAACCC